>NW_025781448.1:0-41157 GCF_021130785.1 Homalodisca vitripennis | reverse complement strand
CCACGACGAACAAATACACTCATTTTTAAAAATGCCCTGTTTCTATTAAAAAAGAGATAATTTCGTTTCGGTTCAAAACGTAAGCTCTTTACGTGCCACTACGAAACACTCCGACACACACAATTCACTAGGGTTGGTTGAACTAGTGGATGGTTGATTCATCATTGTAAAACTCACTCACTCAATCCGACCTACTGAACACGATATCTTGTGTGTAGAACTGACCTATGTGCCCCGGACAACTCAGATAACAGGTATGCTATCAGGCTGCTATCAGTCCCGGCCCGCAGATAATATTCAAGTAAACAGATTATCCAGACACAGCACACAAACTGAACATTAAAACATTAGAAACTTTACCACTTATCAATATACCCCCTAAAATCATGTTATTTGTCATTTGCACCCCCTAGTACTATATATATTTTTTGTTCAGGAGGGTGAGCAGAATACGTTGGTTAACGTCAAATTCGTGATTTGCCGCCCCGGCGTTTAATCTTACTGGTACCACCATCTTGAATTCTATATATAAAAGCGTACCAGTAAGATTAAACGCCGGGCGGCAAATCACGAATTTGACGTTACCAACGTATTCTGCTCACCCTCCTGAACAAAAAATATATATAGTACTATGAACGAACCAGAATGAAATCGATCAAACAGGAAAACTCATAAATAATTAGAGTATTATTGAATTGTTATAATTATATACACATAATTATGTGTGTGTGTTATAACGTGTATGTATAATAATTATTATTATTGTAATAGTATACATAATAATAATACAATTACGTGTATTATTTAAAGTGCTTAAAGCTGTTGATATAGATAAAGTTATTTGTTCAAAATAATTAATCTGTATCGATGGTTATGATTAAGTAATATCGTTTGCCAATTTTGATATAAAAAACCGGGTCCGCTTATTGTACCCTACCCGTTATTTTTACCTATATAGGTGTTCTTACATGTTTGGTAGTCTAGGCATAGAATTTGGTAGTATTTTACTTTATTTACTAAAACATTGTTTTTTTTTTTTTTTTTTTTTTTAAGGAAAATGCTTGAAAATTAAATTTAAAAAAATAACAGAACAATACAGTTTTTGGGTAGGGTACGATAAGCGGACCCGGTTTTTTTTTTATATCGAAGAATATAGTCATCGATACCTAATATTCACATCTGAAATCCTAAGTTAGACTATCAATCGATATAAAAGTACCTATAGTCCTCAATAACAATCATATGTTTTAAATTAAAATATGAATTTAATATTTAAAGTGATCAAACAAATTATTAAAACCAAAATTAGGAAAACTGAAGACGACCATATTTACTCCTCTCACAGTTACAGTACAGTTGTTTTCTTTCCCACAAATTTATGGGTTTTTTTCGGTACGAGTCCAACATTTTGAAGCCACAAAAAAGCAATGTTGTGTAGTTTTCTAAAATTGACTGCCATTTTAATAATCAGAATTACTTATGTAAAATTGAAATATTATCCTATGTGTATTATTTTAGGGTGTTTACAGCTGTTGATATAGATTATTTTAAGTTAGTAGTTTAAATAATTAGTATCGATTGATTATATCGATGGTTATGATTAAGTAATATCGTTTGCCAATTTCGATATTAAAAATTTGGTCCGCTTATCATACCCCACCCCAGTTTTTGAAGGACATTTAATCTCACAAAAGGCACTAGTAGTTGAATGGTCTAACAGTAATCCCTCCTGCCATCAGCAAGGGCGGCCGCACTATAATAAGAGGCCACCACCCACAATAGAATCATATTATTTATGATTATCTATAAACTATAAAAACAAAAATGTTGACATGAATTATGTTATATAAAAACTATCTATAAAATGTAACAAACAAAACTGTTTTAACATTTAGTTACTTTTTACTGTTTTTAAGGGTATACTATGATTCTATTGTGGTGTTGGCCTCTTATTATACTGCAGCCGCACAGGGCATGATGGTGTCCTCGAAAAATAAAAAAAAAAACGGCTGCAGTATGATAGTGGCCACAACCATAATTGAATTAACTTATGATTAGAACCATTTAAATGCTGGCAGGCATTTTTATACTGTAAAGTAATTGTAAGTCACATAATATTGCTTGAACAGTAATAATAAAGTTGTATTATTTTCTATAATCTGAAATGCATATATTTAATCTTAGAAGTCTGTAACATAATTGAGTTTGACATTATTGTTCAAAATTAATTAAAACAAAGTTAAATCATTTATGGTATTTGAGTAATGGCCACTAGAGATGGGAAATACTGTAATTTTTGTTAGGCTGCAGTATAATAAAGTGACCACCGCCATCTAATTTCATTGCTTTATTTCATGTTATAGTGAGTAGGTTAGTGACGATGAATATGCGGATGTTGGCCCAAAACGTATTTTTAAACATAAGTAATGTTTTGAATACAAACTTCGTAGGTCCACTAACTTCTGTAAATACCCAAACTATAGAATCTAATTGGAGAGCTACAAAGGGATCCTTATAAATATGTCAGAAGTGACTGCATTGCTGATCATCTTGCACCTTCTACTAGATGTGTATCTACTTCTTAGACTTTTACTATAATAGAATCAATTTAATTATTACAAAAAACTATAAATTTTCACAATAAACTATTGGTAATAACTTATAATGAACAAATTATTTAATGTGGCTCGTTAATGTCCAAGAGAGCAAAGAGATAGCTGGCAACAGTGCAGTGTTATAAATTCTCAGAATAGCCAACTCAAAATCTTCCAGAAAAAAGTTTTCAGTTTGTTGCAGAAACCTGTTAAGTAATGGGGCTTTACGTGTTTCTGCACCAAAAGTACTTTTCAACTAACTAGTTATTAACACTATCGGAACTATAACACTTGACAGATTCCTGCTCTTAACAATGTGTTTACTGCTAAAGAATAATCATCCTCATATATAGATAAAACTCATTTTTGGTTATGTTAGTGCTTGACAGGTTTTTGACACGAACAAATGTCCTTAGTAAATTATTAAATTACCTCTTAATTTCTAATCCATATCTACATTCTCACCCACTCCCCACCCACCCTTCAGGAGCTCATAATTGGTATATATGTGAATGGCGACCACAAGGTATCTGAGCTGAGAATGTTCTTGTTGTATATTTATTTATATGCTTCTTTTACGGGATTTTCTGTCTGAAATGGATTTTCTACTTTTTTCTTGTTTTTTACTAGCCTTTATTGTCTGTCTTTTCTTTCAGACTGAAAGAATATTTTTATACTCTTTTTCTTTTATCTCATCTTATTCTTTGTTCCACTGTTTCAGAGCATGACTGACACACTGGGAGTGCGATACCGATATCCCAATCTCGTGCTGATGAGAGTTGAGGTTCACTCTGCCGAGGCATAAGTCATATCCTAGTGCCATCCACTTCTAATCTCATCAGGAAATGTTCAATAGATGGGAATATCAGTGTCCCTAGTATCATGCACAAGCCTTAATTCGTGCATGTATTCCTTACTTGACAAAAGAGTTAATCTGGAAACCACGGAAACTGATATAGAGCCACCACAAGGTTTAATAAAATGTGTATAAATATCATATTAGATATTAGGATTACAAGTTAGATTAAGGCATAAAGAAATAAGGCACTTTCTGTCTTTCATAACAAGTATATTGACATGACTCAATGTTTGATTGTCATATATACTTACATGTTGACACCCATGGTCAACAACTAGGATTAATTAATAACAAAGAAGAATATACTGTTATGTAGTATGTAATATATATTACATTTCTTTAGATGTCTTATGAGAGTATACATATATTAATAAAGTTGAGATTCTTGGTAATCAACTATGATTAATTTAAAATAAAGGAATAATATTCTGTCATGTATCATGAAATATTGACATCACATTGTTTGTATGTCATGTGTGAGTACATAGATTTATGCTTACAAGTTGAGATCCATAGTCGACAACTATGATTAATTTAAAATAAAGTATTAATATTTTGTTATGTATTATACACCTCTTATTGTTAAGATGGCATTATGCGACTATACATTGATGTATGCTTGCAAGTTGAGACCCCATAGTGGACAACTGTGATTAATTTAAAAGAAAGGAATAATATTATTCTGTCATGTATCATATGAAATATTGACATCACTTATTGTTTAGATGTCATGTGGGGGGAAACATTGATGTATGCTTGCAAGTTGAGATCCCATAGTGGACAAATGTGATTAATTTAAAAGAAAGGAATAATATTATTCTGTCATGTATCATATGAAATATTGACATCACTTATTGTTTAGATGTCATGTGGGGGGAAACATTGATGTATGCTTGCAAGTTGAGATCCCATAGTGGACAACTGTGATTAATTTAAAAGAAAGGAATAATATTATTCTGTCATGTATCATATGAAATATTGACATCACTTATTGTTTAGATGTCATGTGGGGGGAAACATTGATGTATGCTTGCAAGTTGAGATCCCATAGTGGACAACTGTGATTAATTTAAAAGAAAGGAATAATATTATTCTGTCATGTATCATATGAAATATTGACATCACTTATTGTTTAGATGTCATGTGGGGGGAAACATTGATGTATGCTTGCAAGTTGAGATCCCATAGTGGACAACTGTGATTAATTTAAAAGAAAGGAATAATATTATTCTGTCATGTATCATATGAAATATTGACATCACTTATTGTTTAGATGTCATGTGGGGGGAAACATTGATGTATGCTTGCAAGTTGAGATCCCATAGTGGACAACTGTGATTAATTTAAAAGAAAGGAATAATATTATTCTGTCATGTATCATATGAAATATTGACATCACTTATTGTTTAGATGTCATGTGGGGGGAAACATTGATGTATGCTTGCAAGTTGAGATCCCATAGTGGACAACTGTGATTAATTTAAAAGAAAGGAATAATATTATTCTGTCATGTATCATATGAAATATTGACATCACTTATTGTTTAGATGTCATGTGGGGGGAAACATTGATGTATGCTTACAAGTTGAGATCCATAGTGGACAACTATGATTAATTTAAAAGAAAGGAATATAATTCTGTCATGTATCATATGAAATATTGACATCACTTATTGTTTAGATGTCATGTGGGGGGAAACATTGATGTATGCTTGCAAGTTGAGATCCCATAGTGGACAACTGTGATTAATTTAAAAGAAAGGAATAATATTATTCTGTCATGTATCATATGAAATATTGACATCACTTATTGTTTAGATGTCATGTGGGGGGAAACATTGATGTATGCTTGCAAGTTGAGATCCCATAGTGGACAACTGTGATTAATTTAAAAGAAAGGAATAATATTATTCTGTCATGTATCATATGAAATATTGACATCACTTATTGTTTAGATGTCATGTGGGGGGAAACATTGATGCATGCTTGCAAGTTGAGATCCCATAGTGGACAACTGTGATTAATTTAAAAGAAAGGAATAATATTATTCTGTCATGTATCATATGAAATATTGACATCACTTATTGTTTAGATGTCATGTGGGGGGAAACATTGATGTATGCTTGCAAGTTGAGATCCCATAGTGGACAACTGTGATTAATTTAAAAGAAAGGAATAATATTATTCTGTCATGTATCATATGAAATATTGACATCACTTATTGTTTAGATGTCATGTGGGGGGAAACATTGATGTATGCTTGCAAGTTGAGATCCCATAGTGGACAACTGTGATTAATTTAAAAGAAAGGAATAATATTATTCTGTCATGTATCATATGAAATATTGACATCACTTATTGTTTAGATGTCATGTGGGGGGAAACATTGATGTATGCTTGCAAGTTGAGATCCCATAGTGGACAACTGTGATTAATTTAAAAGAAAGGAATAATATTATTCTGTCATGTATCATATGAAATATTGACATCACTTATTGTTTAGATGTCATGTGGGGGGAAACATTGATGTATGCTTGCAAGTTGAGATCCCATAGTGGACAACTGTGATTAATTTAAAAGAAAGGAATAATTATTCTGTCATGTATCATATGAAATATTGACATCACTTATTGTTTAGATGTCATGTGGGGGGAAACATTGATGTATGCTTGCAAGTTGTGATCCCATAGTGGACAACTGTGATTAATTTAAAAGAAAGGAATATAATTGTGTCATGTATCATATGAAATATTGACATCACTTATTGTTTAGATGTCATGTGGGGGGAAACATTGATGTATGCTTGCAAGTTGAGATCCCATAGTGGACAACTGTGATTAATTTAAAAGAAAGGAATAATATTATTCTGTCATGTATCATATGAAATATTGACATCACTTATTGTTTAGGTGTCATGTGGGGGGAAACATTGATGTATGCTTGCAAGTTGAGATCCCATAGTGGACAACTGTGATTAATTTAAAAGAAAGGAATAATATTATTCTGTCATGTATCATATGAAATATTGACATCACTTATTGTTTAGATGTCATGTGGGGGGAAAGATTGATGTATGCTTGCAAGTTGAGATCCCATAGTGGACAACTGTGATTAATTTAAAAGAAAGGAATAATATTATTCTGTCATGTATCATATGAAATATTGACATCACTTATTGTTTAGATGTCATGTGGGGGGAAACATTGATGTATGCTTACAAGTTGAGATCCATAGTGGACAACAATGATTAATTTAAAAGAAAGGAATATAATTCTGTCATGTATCATATGAAATATTGACATCACTTATTGTTTAGATGTCATGTGGGGGGAAACATTGATGTATGCTTGCAAGTTGAGATCCCATAGTGGACAACTGTGATTAATTTAAAAGAAAGGAATAATATTATTCTGTCATGTATCATATGAAATATTGACATCACTTATTGTTTAGATGTCATGTGGGGGGAAACATTGATGTATGCTTGCAAGTTGAGATCCCATAGTGGACAACTGTGATTAATTTAAAAGAAAGGAATAATTATTCTGTCATGTATCATATGAAATATTGACATCACTTATTGTTTAGATGTCATGTGGGGGGAAACATTGATGTATGCTTGCAAGTTGAGATCCCATAGTGGACAACTGTGATTAATTTAAAAGAAAGGAATAACATTATTCTGTCATGTATCATATGAAATATTGACATCACTTATTGTTTAGATGTCATGTGGGGGGAAACATTGATGTATGCTTGCAAGTTGAGATCCCATAGTCGACAACTGTGATTAGTTTAAAAGAAAGTATTAATATTTTGTTATGTATTATATACCTCTTATTGTTTAGATGGCATTATGTATGCGACTAAACAGTGGTGTATGATTACAAGTTGATCCACAGTCATAACTATGATTAATTTAAACTTAGAATTAATATTCTGTTGTGTATCCTATGAAATTTTGACATCACTTTTTGATTAGATATCATATGTGAGTTTAACGTGGTTTATGCTTACAAGTTGAGATCCATAGTATACAACTATGATTAATTTAAACAAAGAATTAATATTCTATCATGTATCATTTCAAATATTGACATAACTTATTGTTTAGATGTCATGCGAGAGTATACATTGGTTAATGCTTACCAGTTGAGATCAATTATTGGTTACATGTTGTGTGTGTATATAGTGGAATATGCCTAAAAGTTGAGATTCACAGTCAACAACTATAGTGTAAAAGATTATTATTTTGTTGTGTATTATATGATGTTATGTCATCAAATATTGTTAGATATCATGTATTAGGAATACAGTTGTTAAAGTGTACAAGTAGAGATTCATGGTAAACAACTACGATTAATTGAGCGGCATTAAGCAAAAGGGAACCAACACACAAAACTAAAATGTCGTGTTAGGAGCCTTCAAAGTTAGAGTCTTGCCATAAATCATACTTTCATTCAAAACTATTGTATTTTATACTAATCTATTAATGTTATTTTTGTATTTTTTTAAATGAAGAAATAATGTGCTTACACCAAAAAATGTACTGTAATATAACAATTTTAATAGGTCTGGATCTATTTTGCTATTGGAAATAAAAGTATATCACCATTAAGCAGAAAGGAACCAAGTAGTTGGTTCTGTCCTCTGAAATTGGAAACATTGAATTTTTATAACAAAGGAACCAACAAGGTGCAGTTAAAAACTCTAGCTTATTAGTGAAATTTCAGAAGTTTATTTAATATATTACACAAACGGAAAAAAAAGTGTCAGATTAGGTTGGCTAGTTGTTTTCTTCAACATCAAATTCCAGAGGAGCACTGAACCCATCGATATCATCCTCTACTGCCCTGCTTCCACTTAAAGACTGATAAAAGGCCTTAGCATATTTTGGGATGAGGTGTAGAATTGTTTTGATATCCTTTAATTTTGGAGCAGAAATCTCCTTTCCGTGAATCCAAAGAGGTTGCAGGGACTGCTTAAAACTGAAATTTCCACTATTTGGTCTCCCTTTCTTTGCTTTTTTTCCAAGTCAATTTTGTCATATTCAGAGTAAAAATCATTCAGACAAAACAGTTTTAGTGGTTCTTCTTTTTTAAAATATATTTCCCTTATTTTCAGCCAATTAATCTTTTTAGGACTTTCTTCATCTGTTTGCTTCCTATTAACAATTTTCTTTTCCAATACTGATGTTGCTTTGAAGGGATCTTTTCCGTTATGTGTCAGCAATTTCTAAAAATTATTTCTATGTCTTTGTAATAAAACAAATACCACATAGGCTACCTTTATTCTGGAGGCCAGTAGGCGACAATATCACTAATAATTTGTTCAAATAAGTCTTTATCACGATTTCGGCGACGCCACAAAAATTCACACAAATATGAGTCAATCATAGAGCGCCGCGTACCGCACTGAACTTTATTCCGATGTTTTGCAAGCCGCCAGTTACTTTCAACCGTTTGTGTGTGAGCACCTGTCTCCGGATCAACAAAATTGTATTTATGAGTAACAGTAAAATGTTCATAACCGTGTTTGTACAATTGTTTATATGATTTCCATTCGTCTGAAATGATTGTCGTTTCCACTTCGAATGTAGTTTTTAATTATTGGAATTAATTATGTGGCTGATCTATTTTCGACGGCAACCAAGAAACATTCTTTAGTTTCTCTACAGATTCCACCGAAAACCCACTGTTCTGGAATAACACGGCCGACGTTATTTTTCCGGCGAGCAAATAAACTTTCGTCAATTTCAACCGTCAGGCCAGGTCCGCCAATTACAATAGGGTTTTGTACCAAGTGACTCGCGGTCACTTCACGCATGTAATTGTTCCAGTCCACCGCAGTTCCATGATTTATACCAAGTTCTTTTTCGCAGAATTTTGTCGACGTCAATTCTTGTGACCAAGGGCGGATCCAGGATTTTTGTGTGAGGGGGGGGCGGTCTGAGATTTTGGGAGATTTTTTACACATATGATTCATGTTGGTAGTCAAAGCTCTGTAATTTGACATATAATGTTATTATTGTATACTAATGAAAAAAAGGGCTAAAGTGATAAATGAAAACAATGTAATATTTCCAATAAACTGTATATAATCTGACAAAAGTTGTAAAAATACAAAATTTTATCTTTAAAGTACAAAATCGAGTCTTCTGTTTTTTTGGCTTGCAAATCTGTTAATGACTTTTTCGGGGCATACTTCGATGTCCCTGTGCACGTTTAGCAGAGCGAGTCCAGTCAACCTATCCTCTGCCATCCTTGTTCTGATCCATGACTTCAATTTTCTCAGAGTTGAAAAAGATCGTTCTGCCGTTGCTGTTGGAAAAAACAATAAGTTCTAACAGATTGGCAAAAAAGGTCAAATGTTTCATACCAATGAAAAAAATACTTTTTACTAACAACCACACGATTTAAGAAAATACTATTAGTTTTACTGGTTTTAGAAATTATCTGCTAATAAATAATTTTGAAAAAATAGTATAAACAAAAATTACTTACCTATTGAAATTGGAAGAGTAAGCAGAATTTGTACCAAAGCCCTTAGAAGAGGGTAGCTGTTTTCATTTAATGCTTCAAAACATTTCATTGCTTTAGTTATAGTCTTAAATTCATTATAATTAGGAATGTTCTTGAGGGAGCATACTTCGTTCATAAGTTTCAGTAGCATCGTGTTTTTGTTCAATGACACTAAACTGCAATACTTCATACATATGGGCTCAAAACTAGATTTCATATCCACTATTTTGTCCAAGTTTGTCGGAACGGTTAGGTTCAGCATATAACACTCCAGTGAATCGCTTGAAAATCTATCTGTCATATCTGCAATAATGTTATCCAGGATTGTTATGTATGCGGATTTTTTTCCAATGTTGTATTGTACATTCCCGACTGTCACTGGACGTTGAGGGGTAGTTTGGTCTATTTACTTGCTGTCCCACAATTCTTGGAATACGAACTTCTATGCCCATAGACTCCATAGTCTTTTCAGCAGTATTGAAAATCAGAGAAAAGAATTGATCAGGATTTTGCCTTTTATTCTGAAGTACTTTTATTGTGTGCATTACTTTGTCTCTTGCTGAACACAAGTCTATGGTTTCTGACTGAAGATATTTACTAAGAACACAGGTTGCATCCGTTATATCACTAAGACAATGCATAGTTATTATAAACTCGCAAGTGGAGATAGAGCACAATAAGCAATTTGCTTTGCTTGCTGTTGAGCTATCATTCCACTTTGAGACAATTTTAAGTGCCTCGGCTATTTTTGTTAGGTCTTCTGTAAACTCAAAAATTGATTCATGCCGTTCTACCCAACGGGTCTCACAATATCCTCTCATTTGATGTCCCAGTACTTTTTTCAAAATAGAGTTCCGTTTGGCCGAGGAGGTGAAAAATCTAGAAATCTCTTTTACAGTGCCTACTGCATTTCTCACGCTTTGGACTTTATTGCACTTTGAAATAGCCAAATTCAATGCATGATTACTGCAGCCACATAAGGTGCTGTTTATGGCAATTTTTTTAATTTCTGTCACTGCTCCTCGCATGTCAGACATATTGACAGAGCATCCATCACAACCGATCCCTACACAGTTATTCATGTTCAAACCAAGCTGTTGCATGAATTTCAGCACAGACTGTCCTAAAACCTCCCCCGTGATAACAGGTTCAACTTCTTGATCAGAATAGTTCGTACCCGTACCGTGGAGATCAACAAAACCTACAAAGTCTTCTCTTATAGCATTGTTATACAGGTAACGTAAACTAAGGCTTAGCTGAGAAGTATGAGACGCATCTGTTGATTCGTCAAATATTATGCTATAATATTTAGCTTCTGATACTCGTTGAGTTATCACTTCCAAAATTTCATCAGAACAACATTTTATAAGGCAGTTAGCTGTTGTCTTGCTGATGTAAGTGGCGTTTGCTCCTGCAGACTTCAAATGATCTTCAAGCTGAACATCCCCGCTATCTATTCTAAATCGCAAAAGTGCCCTGAAATTGCCGTCATTTTGTACTGGATCATCTCCAACTTCAATCAAACTGCCATCATCCCTATGACCTCTAAGGGGTATGTTCTGCCTACCATGCAACAAAATAGTTTTAATTATTGGCACAAGCCTTGCACGATTCTGCATGGTTTGGGCCTTCCTATTTTCGTTTAACAAATTAAGAATTTCTCCCTCAGGGTTTTCAAAAACAGATATAAAATGTTTGGCGTCAATTTCAGCATCTTTGTGATATTGTGTCGCTGCGTGACTTTCTAAATCTCCGTCCTTGCCTGAGAGTTTAGCATATTTCTGTAGAGGTTCAGTAACTAATTTCTTTAAAGAAACTGTATGCTGTCCTCCAACTAACTTTTGATGGCATAGTACTGCACAAAATTGACAAAATAGCCCTTGCTTAGCTTCTGAAAAAACTAACCATGGATACTTTTCAAAATGGCCAATATTAGCTTTTCTTTGTTCTTCCCGTCCTCGTTTTACATGAGAGGATGTAGGAAACTTAAAGTCCTTTTTAGGCTTCCAATGATTAGTAAAAATACTATACTTAGTATGGTCACTCATCTTAGAGATGTTGTTAATGTGAGACCCGATGTCGAAAGAGCACATGTTTTCGGAGATACTAACTTGTGAATTGGAGGATGATGGCGCCGATTGTGGTGGCAGCGGCACGTCTGTAACCTCATGCTGGGTGGAAACCTCAACATTTGAAGAAGGAACTTCACTGTCTAACTTTGGTCTTTTAACAAGATAACGATCCATATTGCACAAAAATCTGTTAACACTCAAAAAGCTATTAAACACAAGCGAACGGGTACTTCACGATATTCACGAACGTACGCACTGAATCAACTGAGTGGCCGTAGTAGGCGGTGTGGTGTAGGCCTATCGTTGGGGCGGGCGGACTAGGACGACTCATGCGCACGCACCGCTCCCCCACCCCTTCCGGTGATCATACGCACTGTTACCACCTCCCCTCTACTCATACACGAATTAAATCTACAATCTTAAGTACAAAATGTATGTTTGAAACACCGACAGTACCAATTACGAATAGTGTGGCCGATGAAAGCACCCTTTACTAACGAACAATATAGTATTACTTTAAGCTTAAATCTTTTATAAACAAACAAAAATTTGAATTTGTGACTACCGAGGGGGGGGGCGCGCGCCCCTCGCGCCCCCCCTCTGGATCCGCCCTTGCTTGTGACCAACAATATATGAAAAACAGAACTGTTCGAAAAGGTAACTTTGAGCCGGTGAAATATGTGTCTTGACGCAATTGTTTGTACTCGCGGCACGTTGTTTTATTACAAACCCAACGGAATCGATTTTGTAAATATAATTTCATTTCATGTCCGTTCGCACATTTACGTGGATTGTGTAACAATCCTTTTTTCTGGAAAAACGACACAGCGTCTTCTTCATTTTTACAACTTTCAACCAACTGGATAAAATTCATTACACAGCATTAAACACACTAAGACGACTAAACAGGACAACAATACACGCACAGGCAAGAGCAGGAACTGACTGCACCGCTACCGTGGCTCCGTTATCGCGCCGCCTCGTTATCTTGTCCAGACGGGCAAAGTCCAACCGGTTATAACTACTGTCGGCAGTTTGTATTATCTAAAAATACCTATTCTTCCATTACAAAGTGAATTCCACTCAGTTTTGCCTCATAGACAATAAATAGAAATTGCTGACACATAACGGAAAAGATCCCTTTGAAGTCATTTGGTACTATTCTGGTTACAGAAAATGGTTTTTTTCTTTCTGCAGCTTCTCATGACTTGGAGATAATCGTCAGGGAGATACAGTCTTTGAACATGCTTTAATGCTGACTCTATGTCAGAGAAATCAGTCATTTGGGAGAAAGCTATATCCTGGTATTAAATATTTTAGCTTTATAGTTTCAAGTCAGGGATGACTTTCCAAACATGATTTCATAATAAGAATAATTTCTATATTCCTATTCTGCCCTCCACATGAATCACTCCGAAGAACTAAATGTTTGATGTCATTCCCAAGTTGGGACTCTATGTGTTTTATTAAGCAATTTTTCTAAGTCGAACGTTAAACATTCAAATTCTTTATTTCTTTTTGCTTCTTCACCATCTTCTTTCATTTTTTCACTTGCTTCTTTCCACAGAGCTATATGTTTATTTTGAGCATCTTCTATTTCATTCTTTTCAGAAGGTGTAGCAGATTCAATTATTGCAGAAAAATTGTCACATGTATTGCATGTGTCACTTTCTAACGCTTTAAATTTCAAGTTAAAATATTTCAAAAGATCCGTCTGTATTATGAGAAAAGCTTACAGCGTCTACATTTGCCTCAATTTTCCTTTTTTCTTTTTCACTTCCATTTTTCCATTTATTTTTCTAATACACTCCGCCATTTCTTTCAATTTTTTCTTTGATGTATAAATCAAACATTTTTTGTAATGTCATTTCTGGAGGAAGGAATTCATTGTTGTTTTCTGCTCGTTTGTAGTGGGAAACATACTTTGGTATTTTATTGTTTTGAGTTTTGACTTCTTCTATTCTAACATCACTAATCTTGTTTTTACCTCCCTGTTCCTTTCCACGCTGATCACCAAGGTCATCAGATCTTAATTTACACAGAGCTGTGTTAACCCTCTTAGTAGAAATTCTAAAAGTTTCTATTAACTGTTCACGACAAACTGGAACTGATCTTGTATTATATACTCTTGAATAGTTTCTCTTTGAGTTTTTTTTGTGTACTGTCGTGTTTTCTGGATCTCTTTTACACATGCTGCAATAAACATATTTTGAGTTATAGTCTCCCAGGTTCCAGAATTTTTCAAATTCAGATTTTCTTAAATCTTCTGAGACAAGCTTATGACATTTTTTTATACAGTTGCATCTGAAATTTTATGAATTGCCTGGATTCAACCAATTTCCCTTTATAATCAAAATACTTGAGGGGGTGAGAAGCCAAGGGGTACAAGTGACATTTTCAAAGTCTTGAGATATGGCATGTCAAAGTTAAAACACTTTGATCCATTTCCTGAATATTTTTTTATGTTAAATTAATATTTATGTTATTCTAGAGTTTATTCCCAAACTATTAACAATATAAAAAAAAAAACAACAGCCTGTAATATTGTGAAAATAATAAGAGGTATCACTTGTACCCCTTGGCTTCTAAAGGAAATGAGGTAATAAGAGAAAATTGAACAAAATGAGAAACAAGTTATTATTTTATTGTACAAAACTGATTAAAAAGTAAGAAAATGGCTAAACTTAGTCATTATTGAAAACAATTACAGTTAAAATAAATAGGCCCCAGTATTTTAGTCTGAATCACTTTCCAAAATGAGGTCTTCTTCTTCTTCTACATTATCACCATCATCATTAGGCTCTGTCTGTCTACGGAGCTGTTGCCCTGAACGGACTGGTAGGTCAGTATAGAAAGCGTGATGACATGGGGGAATAAATGTTAGCAAGTCCTTCAAGTCCTTATACTTGTTTGGCTTGATTCCTGGAACATTTGGTTTGGATTGTAGCTCTGACGCAAGGTCTTGTGATCTTCGCCCAGGTTTAACTTTATAGTTGAATAGATGTAACTTCCGTTTGGAAGCGTGTGGAGGAGCAGCGAGCAGTGGGGAGACTGATGCCGCAGTGTTGCCGCGTTGGTGCGGGCACTGCCGTGAGCGGTCACTTTCTTACCGAATACCAGGCCCGGGCGACAGGATTCTCGGGCCCCTATGCAATCATGAAGACCGGGGGCCCCCCCCCCCCAAGATTCAACAGGCAACCAACCTAATTACATTAAAATTCACCCCCCCCCCCAACGTTAGAACAAAATTCCCATATTGGTTATATTAACATAGCAAGCATTATTTTATTCCAAAACTTACTACTCCATTACTTGATTTACTTATTTGTTAAATGATTTCACTTCTTCAAAATTATGCCAAATCCGTGATTTTTTCCTGTATTTACTTCAATTTAAGTTATATAAATAAATGTTGCTAAACAAATGGAAAGAATTGAGGTTTATAATTATGTAGTGATTATTTTTTTACTATTAAATCAATACAAAACAAAAACTCACTGAACTTAATTAAAATCAAAAACACCATCCTTAAAAAATATACACTTAATGAACTAAATGGACAAAACTAATTAACAAAGAATAAAATCATTAAAATTAAAGTTCAACTCGTGTCGCTCTCCTTTTTAGTAGAAAACAAAACTTAATGATAGGTTCCTGGAAAAACCTAATGAAACAAAAACTAAATATCATTGAACAATCACTTAACGAACAAAACTAAAAAAAATTAAATGAACAAAACCTAATGAACATTGTACAAAACATAAATTGAAAATTAATAAAGAAAACATTGGGCTATGTTACTCACTAACATTAAACATGACTAAAACACAACTCGTCGGGCCTTCTTCCCAGCAAGTCTTCTATAATGTCGTCATATTTCAAACTACGTGCCAAATCTGACTCCATGGCTAGAATACTCAGGTCATTCATGCGGTCTTGCGTCATCGTAGAACGATTTGCACTTTTAATTCTTTTCATCAAACTGAAGCTCCTCTCCCCTTGGCTGACAGTTACAGGTATGCAACAGAACAACCGGGATCGCTGTAGTGATATTTGGAAATAAACATATCTAGTTTGTTCTTCCTTAGAGCGTTTATTAGACTTAATGGTTGAAGAGTTTGTTCCCCCAAGTTAGTGCGATGAATCGATTTCAAATGTTTAAATTCATTTAAAAAATTTCCATCTCAATATCCTCTTTGTATGTTTGACACAGACTCAAACATGCTGCTCAATAAAACTGTCGTCTTCCTCAATATATTTCCAAAGACATTGGAAAAGGTTGCTGATTTTTCCAGCAAACTCGAATCTCTGAGACAGTCCCCCCTAAGACTGAGTCTAAGATCTTGAAGAAGACATCAATCCTAAAACGTTCCTCTTCGTTTTTTAATTGATGTTCCGTGCCGTCCCTTGTTTCGTCATGAAAAATCTTTCTTTTCTTTAATCTTTTTTCCTTAAAATCAGTTTCGCAATCTACACTCTCAGCCATGTTGCCTGCCACTAGCTTGGCCTCAGTGTAGAGATTGCTCCATCTGTCTCTCAGTACTTTTAGTTCCTCTATTAAATCATTCAGATTTTTTTGTTTCAACGTCTAGAGTTGTTGATCGGGCTTGTAATACTTTATTTTTGTTGTCTATTGCAACAAGCACCTTTAGCCATATTGTCGACATCATGATACATTCGAACGATTGTAGATATTTCAATAGCCCTTTCAGATCTGTCTTGCATTCTGCAGATAGATTCAGTTCTTTACAATCATTGAGGGCATTGATGATGAGAGGCAAATGCTTTACGAAAGGGCGCACACTATCTACTCGGGCTGACCATCTCGTTTGAGAAATACTGTGCAGAGAAGAGCCTATTCTGTTTTTCTAAGTACTCCCATCTTTGAGGGCTTCTAGAAAAGAAGTTATACGTCTTTTGCAGCATGCCAAAAAAATGTTGTAGCTTCCTCGCAGCATTCAGCAGCATTAACCCCACACAGGTTGAGGCTATGTGCGGCACAGTTATTATAAAAAAGCCAAATTGTTGGTCTCCATTATGATGGCTTGGGCACCTTTGTATATTCCAGCCATATTGGATCCATTGTCGTACCCCTGGCCTCTGCATTCCTTCAACGGAATTGAGTGTTTGTTGAGCTCGCTAATAATCAACTTTAGCCACATCCATTTCCAGTTTTTTTTTGTTACAGTCAACAAAAATTTAAAAATCGTTCGCAAATTTTAAATTCTGATTCACAATCTAAGAGATATCTCAAGATCAACGTTGTTTGCTCAGTATGTGAGGCATCGGGGGCAGAGTCAGCAATAATAGCATAATATTTTGATTTTCTTCCTTTCTTCCAATACCTTCTGTCGAACTCTTTCCCCACAAACTTGAATGAATTCATTTTGAGAGTCTTTAGACAGATAATGAGCTTGAACACGTTTTCCCTTCTTCTTGGGCCTTTTTTTACTTTTGCAATATGTTCTCTTAGTAAAGGGTCATATTCCGCTAACAGCTCTATCAGACCCAGAAAGTTTCCATTGTTGGGATCCCCAATTTTTTCAGAGGTCCCTCTGAGAGCTAATCCTCGCTCTCCCAAGGAACATGACCACGGAGAGCAATCTTTGAAATATATCCCTCCAACTATTTGGTTCTTGAAGCCAGTTCTGAGTCGAGTTGAGAAATGTATGTCTGATCCATCACTTAGGCCTCCTTTCTAACTCTCTCCATTGGATGTAGCAATTTTTGTGGGAAGCGCTGGTTTCATGCAAAGGTAGCTTGTTGTAAAGCTTCCGCCATCCATATTCCTTTTTCCATCCATCGTTTACTTAACAAAACTGACTTATTTGAATCGTGTTTTTCACCCCCACTATTATTATTGAAAAGTCTACATGGAAAACAAAATAAGGACTCAGCAGTCTCACTCCATACAAGCCAATCTCTTCTGACGCTCTCTCCGTTCGGCCTTTTTGAAAAAAGAAACCGTTTTTGGAAACGCTCTTTTTCCATCACTTGGCAGATCTGACGGCATCAAAGATGGACCCATTTTCACTAAAGTCTCAATCACACTGTCAGTCACCACCTTGTTTTTCAGAAGTCCCAAATCTGAAATGGTAATTATAGTTCCTAACCCCGAATCTACATTAGCATTTAGAATGTCACGATTGTGATCTTCCAAAACAATATCATCTTTAGGATCAGGTTCTGAGGTAAAGCTATCTACCATTGTTTCTCCTTCATCAGCATTAGGCCTACAGCTTTCAAGATCTTCGCTGTCTTCAGTATTAGGGTGTTCATGAAAAACTGTGAGAAACTTCGCAAAGTTTCTCCCTGGCGGCGCCAGGGTCGTTAGGGCCGCTGTTAGAACTAGTTGTAGCTACGTCTACTTTGATTTCCAACGTCAAATAATGTCCTGGATCCTTTATTTGAACTTTCAATTTTCTTTTGCCTTTCTTTACGTTTTTGAGCACAGATTTATGTTTGTAAGTGTCCATTTTGAGATATAACGGTGTTTTTTTTATGCGAAATGATGATAAAATACTGTGAATGGACCTAAAAATAATATCTTGGATTAGTCAAGAATAATAAATTGATGTGGGCAGATCATAAAATAATATTTGAAATAGAATTTTAGAACCTAAATATCAAAATACAAATTTAAAAATGTATCAAATTGATCATAAACACTATTAGACAATTAAAAAATTAGTATTGATTACTAGGCCTAAACCGAGCAGTTGCTAAAATAAATACGGAATGTAAATTATCAAACGCTGCGTTTAAAGTAGTAATGTATCTCAAACTGGGCTAAACTAATCAAAAACCGACAGGTGCAATCACAGGACACGTGAGGGGATGTGATGAGTCATTGAGCTATTTTCGGATAACTGTATTCGCTTGCTGCGCTCTCACTCAGATTTCCAAGGTCAAGTTTTTTAAGACGTTCACCCAGCGATCTCTATTGTTTACCTGTCTTGCCAAACATATTGGGGGTTTACTTCCTGTTTCTCTCTCTGTTTATCCTGTCCCTCACTCCCCATTCCCTCTCGTAAAACTGCGCAACTAGTGATGCGATGCGTCGCCTCAAGTTGGTTGTCATAACAACAATATATCAGCCAACGAGGCCACCACGAAACAATACCAAACTATGTCGTCATTGAATAATATTTTCTACGTGCTAACGTGCATACTGCATACAAGCATGTGAACAACCACAAAAGAGTGAGCGATGAGCCGTCGTTTCTCTCTGATTTAATAGGATAAACTTGATTAATTGAAACTTAAAACGACGTTCAGTAGCAGTAGCAAACCGAATTTATGTGTTGTTTTTTTAATTTTTAAACCATCCTACTCCTCATATGTTTTAGTTTAGATTTAGATACACAGTAACGTCAGTAACATTTATAATTTCACGTCTTATTACATAGGTACGTTTATAAGACGATTACAACGTCTCAAATTTTGCAGCCCAGTAATAATTAAGTTTATTTGTATTTTTTGCTGTTATGGAACCTTGTTGATCGTCTTAAAGGTTTAACCAGCCCTTGGATAATCGGGAGTTAACTGTAGCCTAATTTATTTTATGAAAACTGATTACTGTATAATTCAAATTTATAATGAGGGGTAAAAATCATGGCTCCACATGGGTTGGGCTGGTGGACCCTTGGTCCCAGGCCTGGGCCCTGGGGGCCGGCTCTGTCCCTAATTTTATATATTTTACAATTTTTATTTTATTATGTTTATATTATAATCATCAGTTAAAATAAAAATCTGCGTTACATTAAAATTAAAAATCTCATGTTTTAATTATGCCCTACAGCATGACAAGTGAACAGAAGGAGCGGGCCCTGAGCCTGATCCTGGGTAACAGGGCCCGCAATCAAATGTGGGATCCATGGTAAAATTTATTCAGTTTTTTAATTTTTTCGGAAATTTGGAACTTATTTTCTAAAATTAAATGATAAAAATATTTACTAACTCACCTGTATGTTTCTTTAATTCACGGTTAAATCAATCTCAATCTCCTTACAACAACAACAACAACAACAAACCTAATTAAGCACGACAACAAACTAAAACTAGAAGTGTACAAAACAACCAATCACGATAACTTAATAAAACCATTACCACCAGCAAACCAGCATAGAAATGCAAGATTGAAAGAAACATTAGTTTATTATCGTGTCGGTATCACTGTCATCCGACGCTCAGGTTGCAACTTGTAGTGAGCAAGGAGGGGAGGGGCCGGGAGGGGAGGGGGTGGAGAAGAGTCACTGCCTTCGCGTCTGGGCGATGCGGGACCCCAGGGCCCGACGTCTGACAGCCACAACCACAACGGTTCGCGCCACCTCAGTGTTTACAATTTTATTGGTTTAAATCGGAGCAAAGAAAGTAGTTTAAATTAACATTGCATGTTATTTCCTGAATATTTTCACCGCACAGGCCCTGGGCCGATGGTAATGGGCAATGATAAAAAAAAATAAAAATACATATTTTAGTCGGCCCGGGCCCCCTGTGGCCCCCGGGGCCCCTATGCATTTGCCCCCCTTGCCCCCCCCCTGTCGCCGGGCCTGCCGAATACTGAGAAGAGAACATCAGACGGTGCGCGCCAGCGTACTTACCAACAAACAACGCGTCAGTGTGTGTTGTCTTTTGATTGTTTACACTAGTAATCAGAAACGAAATTTCTCTAACTTAACACAAATATGTGCGATATTAATATGTTACCATTATACTATATAATAATCTACAACTACTAAATAATTCGTGAAGGACAAATAATTTGGGTACTCTGAAAACCTAATATTGCATTCACAGCACGAATATATTTATTGCGGGGGCTGTCAAAATACTTCAAACAGCGTCAGCATACATTCTGTTGACGTATATTTCCTGTGTTCCTTGGTCAGTTTGCACTCTATATTCGTCAGCAAAATCAAGGTCACTAGTTTCACTGTCACTGTTATCTCCATTCACGTGAATTATCATTTCCTCTACTGCTGTTTCAATGAGACCTTCTTGTGCCCACGCTTCTAAAATAGATTTTTTGTGTGCTTTACGATATCCGTCCATTCTACGGTTGTAACTTGTTGAAGTCCTTCTTCGGTTAACCTCCTAACTTCAGTCATGTTAAATGTTTTATTGTTCCGAGCAACGTGTCCCTTAACTTGTGCCCAAACCATCTCCATTGCATTGAAATGGCAATGGTAAGGTGGCAGTCTGACAATTTTATGTCCTTGGGCTTTAGCCATCTCATCTATAATATACTTGGGGACCGGTGGTTTATTCATTTCACATATTTCTAACAACTCGGCTTTTGTAAAATCTTCTGCAAATTGTATGTTATGCTCGCGAAGCCACGCCTGAATTTCCGCTTTTTTGTTACGTTGCGTTGGGGCCTTGTCTAAAATCTTGGAGTGGTATGGGGCGTTGTCCATAACAATAACCGATGGAGCAGAAAGGTTAGGTAGAAGTAATTCTCTGAACCATTTTGAAAAAGTGTCATGGTTCATTTCTTCATGGTAGTCTGTGGTTTGCTTTGAAGCAAATAACAAGCAATAATTAGGAACAAACCCTCCAGATGTACCGTAGATGCGGGCTACTTTGGCCCATGTTTTGTATTTTCTGTAATCTAATCCCAATAATTTCATTAGTTTTCGTATTTCAAAGACGTATTAATTTTTTTATATGCCTAGATTATCCTCAAGTAAATTTATGAATAGGTATAGTTTCATTTTCAGTGTTATTACATTAAAAAAAATTTTTGTCTGGGCCAATGTTACCCTTGCATTTGGGTTACTTTGGCCCAAGTTAGTTTTACCTATTTAAAAGCTTGTTAATACTATCTAGGGCCAATGAAAGACTTGGGTTAATAATAAAACCTATTTATCACAAATAAAAATACACATAAAGCCATGTTTAAGCTTAACATTTGTATTTCTAAGACAGCGTAAATGATCTTAATGTGGCTTTAGGCCTAGTTGTTGTGTTACAAATCATTGATAGAGAACAGTCCTCTTTTCATTAGTTTTGGAGGTTGAATCTTTTTCTTTATGGAACACCATTTGTAGAATAAAGAGTCTTTTATAGCTGGCCACTTCCAAAACTTCCTGGTGCGTTCCATACATTCAACGACAGCTCCCTCTTCTTGAGAATTATTTGTGTTTTCTATTAAATGATCGTTAGCATTGGAAGAAGTAGATGCAACCTGGATGAATTCTTCAGGACCAACAACAGTTTCAATTTGCTCTTCGTCTTCACTAGAAAAAACCATGTCACTGTGACCTGATGAAACAAGACTCTAATCACTCTCATCATCCGTCGATGAGAGGTCCAAGTATTTTTTTGGGTTTTTCCTCTTCAGAGCTTTACCTTCAGACTTTCCTTTCTTTCCTAAATTCTTCTGCTGCATTTTCTTCAGTTTTTTCAATTTCTTTTTCTGGCTTTTTCTTCTCTTTCTCCTTCTCTTTCTCCATTTTCTTTTTATCTTTTTGTTTTTTCTTCTTTTCTTCATACTGAATAATGTCATTTGCTGTAATACTTTTTCCTGAAGGAACTTCTAGTTTTGGCCTTTTTGTCATTCGAGGTTTCACAACTTCTTTTCTTTTTTCTTCCAAATGTTGGATGAAAGACTCTCATACTAGTTCCAAATTAACAAACGTATTAGTGGAAGGTAAACGTTTTAACACTTCTTCCTTGTCAATTGGATGTATACCAGCTTTCCTGAAG
Source organism: Homalodisca vitripennis (assembly GCF_021130785.1). NCBI lineage: Eukaryota > Metazoa > Arthropoda > Insecta > Hemiptera > Cicadellidae > Homalodisca > Homalodisca vitripennis. The sequence continues at coordinate 18,402 of NW_025781448.1, read as the reverse complement.
CCAGACTTTAAATTTTCTTTTACGTTTGGCAACAGTTTTACCACTTTCAGACTGTTTCCACTGTGTTAGGACTTGTTTCCATTTCATTTTGAGAGGTCTAAAGTAGGCTACATCCAAAGGCTGGGTAAGATGCGAGGAATTTGGAGGCAAACATACAAAATGAACATCATTTTGCTCACAAAGCCTGACCACGTTTAAGCTCACATGTGAGCTGAGGTTGTCTCCTATGACAACTTTTTTTCCTTCGCGTTTCTTTAGGATTGGAAGAAGGTGAGCTGTAAACCAGTCTTCAAAAGTAGCTCCATCGATCCACCCCTGTTTGGTCCTGTTATACCGAGCCCCATCAGGGCCACCTTCTGACCATGTGGTCCACAAGTGCTCAGCTTTGTAAATTATGTAAGGAGGCACTGATTCTCCATTAGCATTCCCACAAAACATTACACTAATGTTGGATTTTGTGGAATTCATGATTCGTTCCGGGTATTTAGACCCTCTTCGGCAAATTACTTTTTTCCTGCCTGGGTCATCAGACATGCACGTCTCATCATAATTGTATATATTTTCGGGTGGAACACCTACTACTTTGCTCAACTGCTCAAAGTAGTCTGAAACTACTTTCTCATCAATTTGGGCCCGATTTCTTTTTATATTGGAGGCAAACTTCACTGTTAGTTGAGGATGTCTTTTTAAAAAAGACAGCCCAGTCACGGCCTGGCAAATTATCAGTAAAACACTGAATTCTTTTTCCCTGTCTTGCAACATAGTTTTTTACAATAAATCTGAAATCCAGTTCATCAATTGGGAAACCAAATTCACACATTTTGTCAACATGACTGGCAAGTGCTAGCTCCTCTTCCTCATTAAATACTTTTGGGTGACCCGGGGTGCTTGAAAACAAATTTTTAAGTTTGTTCTTAATAGTGCTCCGCGGTATTTTGAAATGATCAGCGGCTTGCCGCTGTGTCATTTCGCCAGACTTGACAGCCTCCAAACAGTTTTGAAGATGTTCTTGACTGTAGTCAGCATAACTTCGGCTCCCAGGCTGACGTTTGTAGTTGTACGGCATCTTTCATAAACTGTCTGAAAACAAATGCATGCAATAAAAAGAGTCCACTAAGTGCTTTTTGGTATGGTAATAGTATAGCAGAAGTGTCTAACCCGCAATATTTGTACTATAAAAGTACCGTAGGGCTTTCAAATAATTTTCAACGATTTTAGTGATGAGGCACTTCTGCTATAGGTCCTATTACCAGTACCTGATTTTTATTGATAATTTATTGGTGTAGTAGTACAAAGAAACTCAGTTTAATTCATATGCAAGCTACGTTATAAATAAAATATAATGTTGTTTTTTTCCAAATGTAAACACGATTGTAATTTTAAAGCATATCAATATTATAGTAATATATGGAATATTTTAATAAGTCTGGTGGCTTGGCAGCCACAACTGGAATGACTTAATTTGGCTGAGATAGAAAAACATCCATTAGACCTATGTTTAGAGCACTTCTGACAGTAAAAACAAGGTTTGACAAATTGCGAGCTACTTTGGCACAGACAAAACCTGGGCCAAAGAAGGTTGTAAATTTCAGGTTATAAGACATCAAGTTGTTAAGGAATTGGTAATTATCATATTAACGGCCGGGGTGGAAAAATACGAGTTTTGCGTTCTTAACTTATTGGAATCGTCCTATAGAACAAAAAAGTATAAGGTTTGGTGGGGTGGAAATGAGAAATAACGAAGTTCTAGAAAATAAAAAATTAAATAACTTTCCAGTAATAATATCTCAATGTTCTACATCCACGTCTAGCGTCACGTGACCTTTTGTGACCAATGATTGAACCTCATGATGACGTCATCGGTTGCGCCGCCATCTTTGCAAACGTAAATGAAAAATAATACAGAAATTAGCAGAATTTTGATCAAAATTAATAATGTTTTTCTTAATTTCGAGAAAAAAATTAATTACGAGTGCCTCCGGCACCAAAGGTGCTGACGAAGCCCGCGCTGATGTCAATAAAAGAAAAACATCCCTCGAGATAGTACCTATCAGTAAAATATAAAATTCTAGAGGGGCTGATCAAAAATATAAATTGAAACTTAATGCAAAGGCAATTATGTAAAGTTAAAAAGCTAAATAAATCATGAAAAACTCAAATATATAGATGGATATTAACAGAGAACACATACCATTAGTGTGTTGGCGGATATAGCTGAGCAGCAGCAACAAAAAAGTGGTGGAGCCTGGTATGTGCGTGGGGGTATTTTGCCTTAAAAAGGAATTCTGCCAGGTACCCAACAAAATGGTCAGTCTGGACACCATACCGAGGGATGTTGGCCCTGACTTCCCTCCAGTGTCTCTCAATCGTGTTCGTGTGGGCGCCGGTGTTAGGGTCGACAAAGTTTATTGAGTGATTTACCGTTAAGTGCCTAAATCCCTCGTCACCGGGACAATTGTAGGCCCGCCAACAGTCGCTAACAATTGTGGTACCTGGTAGAACCCATTGTTTAATTATGTCGAGCAGAGTGTCCCTATCGCTTTGTTCTACAGGAACAAGGAAGGACTCTCTGCTCTGCGCCGCCATCTTTGCAAACGTAAACTATTCCCCCAAAAACCCACTGTCCCTGAATATTTCTGCCGCGATTGTACTTTCTCTTTCCAAATTTTGCCTCGTCAATTTCAACGACTGTCAAAGGTCCGCCAATTTTCTTCGACGTCGTTGAAATGTGATGAAAGTACACTTCGCGGCAGAAAGAATACCAGTCCACCACACAATTTGAAGAAACGCCAAACTCCAAGGAAATGCATCGTTGTCTCGGAGGCTTGAGGTGAAGCAACGTGGTCACCAAACCAAAATAGGTCTCTAAATCTAGTCGCGTTCTTTCGAAAAATGAACCCGCCCTAGCAGATTTTTTTAAATTGCAACATTTAAAACTTTTTTTTTACTTCTTTTCCTAATTTGTTTATCACAACGAAACAACAAAGTCTCCCGGTTTAAAAACACCACTCGACCGCACGACGAAGAAATACACTCATTTTTTAAAAATTCCATGTTCAATTAAAAAAGAGATAATTTCGTTTCGGTTAAAACGTAAACTCTTTACGTGCCCTACGAAACACTCCGACACACACAATTCACTAGGGTTGGTTGAACTAGTGGATGGTTGATTCATCATTGTAAACGCACTCACTCAATCCGACCTACTGAACACGATATCTTGTGTAGAACTGACCCATGCCCCGGAGAACTCAGATAACAGATATGCTATCAGGCTGCTATCAGTCCCGGCCGCAGATAATATTCAACTAAACAGATTATCCAGACACAGCACACAAACTGAACATTAAAACATTAGAAACTTTACCTCTTATCAATTACCCCCTAAAATCATGTTATTTGTCATTTGCACCCCCTAGTACTATATCGTTCATTCAGAAGAAAAGTGACACAACTCAAAAAAAGTAAATTTTACAGGAGAGCGATTTGAAAATTGTGCTTTTTGTAATTAGTTTTTCGTTTAACAGAAACTGCAACCTTTAATCCAAAAGTCATTTTATTATTTATATCAGTTAAAATTTATAGGGCATTTAAATTAGCTTAATATAAACCATGAAGTTTGTGTTTATTATTTTTTTAATTATTTATTAATTTAATTTGAGTTGTGTCAATTTTCCTGTAAAACCGCTTTTCATTTAAAGGTTAACTTTGAAGATGGTAATGACACAAAAATAAGTCAAACGGGTTTTTAATGACAGTTAACTTTTAATTGAAACAAAAAAATCAGTTAGTTACTTAGAACTAAACCTCCAAACATCATTGGACCTATTTTAGATGTTTAGAAAAAAATAGTGTTTTCAAATATTTAATAACAAAATACATTCATTTACTACCACTAGTTACTACCAATAGTTTGGTCTTATATAAAGTAACTAATGCAGCACTTTTTAATATTTAAAGAAGTATTTTCTAATGGAAATAAAAATCATTAACACAAACATAACATTGTTGCTAAACACAAACGTTACTGCAAAAAATTTAAAGTGAGTTATAAAATGGTGCATAGCAACTTGGAATAACATGTTTTTCAAGTAAGTATTGTAAGTCTTTTTTCTTGTTAACTGAAATTCCCAGTCTTTGCTCGTATAATTTTTTTTAAAGCAACATCTGAACAATGCACAGGAAAAACCTGTTGTTTCTTCTTTGAACTTCTGGTTTTCTTCTTAGTGTGACTCTTCTTGTTGTCTCCGAATAAAAATCCTCGTTTTCTTCAATATCAATCTGCTGGATGAAAATTTCTTGAAAGTCCAACTGTGTCATCATAAGTTGTCTTGTACTTGATTTTAAAGGGAGAATCTTTCTCAACTTTAATTATTTGATGTCATTCATTGCAACAGTACATCCTGAAATGAAAAGATAACTGTTAAAAATGAAGGGTGCAGGAGAAAAAAACCAACTTAGTCACAAAACTAAAATTTTTTCAGGAGAGCAAAAAAACAAAGTTTCAAACGGTCTGTAAAAAAAGAACATAACTTTTTGACCTTAAAAACTGGATCTAGGTTTAGTATAACTGTTTTTTTTTATAAAATATAAAAAAATTAGCTCATTGCAAACAATTAGTTTATTTTTAAAAAAATTGTCCCGGTAACAACGCCATGGACTTAGTTGGTTTTTCCCCTGCACACGATGGACTCAATTGGGTTTTCCCCTGTAAATAATGAAACAAACTAGTCAATATTTTTTAACTTCTGGTTTATTATCACATTTGATTGAAAAAAGGACAAAACAAAACTTAGATATATGTAAATATTTGAAACTGTGAAAGTCTGTCATTTTCATTGGATATGGTCCAACGTCTTTCTTTTAGTTAGCTCCACACACTTTTGTGGTTACCTCCACTTTAGGTTACATTTTCACTTGAGGTTTCTTCCTAAAACACAATGAAAAAAAAACCAAATAATATCCAACTAATAGGATATAGTTTTAATCCTCACAACTGTAAATACTAACAAAAAGAAAATTGTGAATATTTCAATATTTGCAAAGACAAAGTATCTTAGGTTTGTTATTTTTCACAAATAATTTTGTGTTAGAATGTTTTAGGAACATAATTATTTCATTAATCACTGCTAACGGAAAGTTATTGGAAAAAAAATAGTAAAACAGTTGAATAAGATATAGATTTCAAAAACGTACCTTTAAAAGTTAGCTTCTGCAGTCTCATGAGCGGCTACATCAACGGCTGGAACCTCAATCGCTGTTTCATTTCCCACAAAATAGGTTCATGTAATATTCCTTTGAAACCTTCTTCTTCGTTCGCAAAACTTTAGAAGGACTTTTAGGTCGTTGCACTTTTCCTTTGACAGTGCTAAGGGTGCATTGTAGGATTGTTCAGGCTCAGCCATATGCTCAGGCCTAGGCAAGTTCTTCTTTTTTCTTTGTTTTTCTTCTCTTTCTTTCTCTCTATCATTCTTCTTTATGGATGATGTGAAAAAGGCCCCATTGTATCCGTTCCGATATTCTAAGCTGAGACATTTATCTTGGAAAAAATCTAAGTTGTTTTACCGGTCTGACGGCAAAGAGGAAAACTTATTTTTGTAGTCTTTGGATGCAAAAAACTCTCCCCATTTTTTGAACATTTTCTGTTGGCAAGAAACCACTGTGAAGGGTGATGGTTTTACTCGAGCGTTCTCCAACACAGATCTCCAACCTCGTCAGGTGTTTCAGCTTTTGCTGTTTTAGGGATTAATCCCATATTTTTGTCATTTTCCATATAAGAGTGTCCTCTTACTGGGAAAGTCACTATAACTTTGTCAAACCGTTTCTCTTCAGTTGTGAGGTAGTGCAACATCTTCATTACAGTGTGGTTCTTATTTTGACCTCCGCATGAATCAGCAAAGATGTAGAGGGTTTTTTCACTTCCATTGACAGGTAATTTTTGGACAAAATCGTACAAAAAGAGGCAACATCATCAGATCCCTTCTTACCAACAGTCTCGTCATAGGTGTACATGATGGATTCCCCAGTGGACAAGATGTGTACATTGAAGATGTAAAATGTCAACTGTCGTCTAAAAATAAACTTCATAGTGGAGATGTTGGGGGTCGGTAGATTTCTTCCCGAAATCAATCGCAATAGCCTCCACTTCATTGCGTAGTTTTGCTGATTTTTTGGCTTTACGTTTCAACTTGTAAAACCAATCTGCCTTAGTAATATGCAGTTTTTTGCTCTTCCTCCAGTTTTTTCTTTTCTTCAAGTAGGGATTCTTTTTCTTCAACTGACACTGCAGCAATCTTTCTTTCAATTCCTGAAAACCTTTGCATTATTTTCGTCACAAAAACAACATGTGTCAGTTCTTGGGTATCCAAACCCGATATTGAACTCAGTGACAAAGGTGTGTCAAATGTCTCGTAGGAAATTTCCATGCCTGGGTTCTTATTTAAAAACATGACAGAAGCTCCTTGACATTTAAATTTTCAGGTAAGTACACTTTGGTACTGTCATGAAGGCTGTAATGAGCCCGTTCTACCTTTTAAAGAACAAAAAAAGCTCATCATAGCTTCGCGTGTAGCCTCTGGGACTTTACGAGGTCGATTAAAATGTTTTCCTCTGTTATCTACGGGAGATTTACCTGTGGTCATTATTGACTGCTTGATTCTGTGTAGCCTAAAAGGTTTAACACCAAAAAGAGAAATGAAAGGCCTTAAAACAAAACAGGGATCTCAACGGCAGACTCATCTCTCACAAACTCTAACTTTGTATGAAAAAGAACCTTCGTTCATTCTAGCTTGGTTTTCGTCTAGCCGAGGTCTCTCCGAGAAAACAGGATGCAACGCAATTAGTCCACCCAAGTAGCTGTTTTGAGCATTGGTACCTCCTTCACGCCCTATGTCATTGAATTGTTTAATTAAGGAAATTTCTCTCTTCTGGTGTAACTTGTTGAAAACATTCGTATCGTTTACAACGGCAATCTTCACCCGTTTCATATGAGCAAGCCCGTAGCTTTTTTGGCGACATCCCTAACTCTCCCAGTTATTTTTCGTTTTTTTCGTAGTTTTTTACTTTCACTTACCCTAGTGGCTTCATCATCACTTTCACTTTGCAGCTCACCGTCAATTCATTTTCAAGTGATTTGGGCACTAAACACAATATTCACCAACGCTAATTCAAATACGCACACCAAATTAAACACTAATAACTAAAACTTCACTTCAAACAGTACAAACTAACACAACAGAGACAATAAGGAGTGTGTTGTTTAGTCTTGCTACAGCTGAACCACAGAGTATGGATTGTTTGCGCATGCGCTAAGGTCAGCTGACTGTGGACTCAGTTGCTTTTTCCCCTGAACCAGATGGACTGAGTTAGTTTTTCCCCTGCGGTACAACATTTTAAATGGCTGTATCTTGTAACTCAGTTAGTTATTCTCCTGCAGCTTTTGGCATGTTAAAATATGGACCACAGACTATCGAATGGCATCATAATCTGTAAATCGATTTTTTTGGACTAAGTTGGTTTTTCTCCTGCACCCTTCAAATGTTTAATTATTATCTTTTTAGATAGAATAGGATAAAAAGTTGGATTTAAAAGTTTTAGTATGTTAACAAAGTGTAGGAAATTAAAATAATCCGTTCGAAGTAGTTAAATATGCGTTTAGAAAAAATATTTAAAACGTAAGAAAATGCAATTCTTCCATCTTGATTGCATATCTATGTGCCATAAATAACTACTCTTTAACATACATTTTTCAGATTAAATATGAAAAGGAAAGATGGTTTAAAAACGTAAAAGAAGATAGTAAGTTAAAAGATTTCTTAAAAATTTGTGTAAAAGTATTAAAGTTAAAATTATTGGTTTCACATTGGTAAAGGCTGAGTAGGGTTAAACTATGTTTTGAACCGGTTGAGATTGTTTTTTGCAGTGAAATAATAGATGAAATCCCTTTATTGGTCTGCTCATCACTAGAATTATTTTATAACTCTCGTTTCATTAAAAGTGTCTAAAATTATATTATAACAGTAAGCAGCTTACCTGACACATTAACTGTAGAGTTACATCCAATGTTTTGCCCATAGGTCTTTAAAATCCAAGAAATCTTCATGACTTAGTTCATTGACTTTATACGGATTCCCAGTTTTTTTCTTGCAGTTTTGATCAATGAAATGTATTGAGCCGGGTGGTAAATTGGTCCAGACTTCAGACATTTCTTAATCTGCTTCTCAATCATTGCATGTACATTGTCCCCCTCGTTTTGACTATGCCCTTTTATTAGGAAATTGTGAGTTATAGACTTAATTGGCAGTTTTGTCCACTGCATATAAGTACATAGAAAACAAATACTTGTTTTTCTGTTGGCCGCTGCAATTATCAGAGTAGTAAAATATAATTTCAAATATCGTTTTCGCAATTTTTAACTTTTTCACTGAGGTATTTGTAAATGCATGTTCCCAATTTCGCACGAGCCTCTGGCTCCTTCGCCTTTCATGCCAAGTATAGCAGAATACGGCATCATTTTTCAGCTCACAGACAGTCAGGTTTAGCATATTTAATTTAGATTTATAATACATTAGGGACACTTCCCCCTTTGGGACACTGTAATACAGCTTGAAGGTCATAACAGGCAAACAATGGTGTTGGCACTCACTGAGTCTTTGTCAGAATTTTTTTTTCAATCGAGATAGATCTTTTTCCATAATATGCTTTTCATATTCCTCTTGCAAACTGGTCTTTCTCTCTCACCTTCAAGCTGTCTTCATATGCATGGCCACAGCTCACAAAGGTCTTTTTTTGGAACAAAAAAAGAAATATTATACTCTTTTGGTGAATAGTATCGTAATGACTTTTTATAATTTCATGAGGTTTTTGCAAAGCTTTTACAATGTTCAACATAATCACGATGTAAATCACTAATTGTTTTACCACCTTCTATGAATTCTCTGGTTGTGTTTGCCCGTAGATAGTGGCTCTCAATTTTAGGAATAGATTCTATATGACGCCTGATGCCTTCATTTATTAACTTGTCTTGATCAGTTTGATGCTTATCATGTTTACCACCTCAGATTCACCAGCAACAAAGCCACTTGAGGCGTCTTTCTTATCAATAACGGTTCTAATTGGTCTGTCATTGATCCCTAGGGTGTTTCTGAAAAAAATCTTTGCATACACGAACTCGCTTATCAGCAACATCAAAATAAAAGGCTTGGTTTGGTTTTTCTCTTATTTCCCTCTCTCTTGTACTGGTTAAGTTGGTTGTATGTTCTGAATATGTGATGCTATGAAATCTCTTTGGCGGGAAAGGTCACCAAGTGCCCAATAGTTTTTGAAAAATTGTTTGACGTTCATCAGGGTTTATTTTGGTTTTACACTGGATTCTACATCTATCATTGCATGGTGGTTTTTATTTCCTTTTTTCTCAATTAGTTTTCTGGACTTAGATGATGATTTATATTCCTCTCCAGAATTTCTCAGCTTTTTTGCTTTAACTTTCAACAGTTGTCTTTGTTTAGTGACCTTTTCTTTCCTTTTTTCTTTTGGAGATCAGTGTTATTTTGTTCCAAGAAATTCAAAAAACATTATCATTTTCTTCAAAGATCTCAGGCTCCTTTTCTTTAGTATTTACAACAACTTTGTTTCTTCTAGGTATGTTAAATATTTTGTTGGATATTGTTTGTTTTTTAGGGAAATTAAGGTCATTTTTTGGCTCGTAATTTGGATCCTCGTCAGAATCATCCACGTCATAATCGTTTTCACTGTTAGGGTCATCTGAAAAAAGATCTCCAGTAGCTTCTCGTTATCGGTTTTACACTTTCGTTTGGGTCGAACATTTTCTTGGTTAGACTGAGCTGATGTCGTTGGCAATTTAAGTTTTTTAGGCACACATTCCCTGCTTTTGTTGGTATTTTGTGAAAATTCACTAACACACCACTGTTTTGATGTCGAAGGTTTATGATTTTCTTCACTGTGAACTTCTTTAGAAGTACATTCTTTAGGAATGACATCAACATAACCTGAGTTTTGTCTTCAGGTTCAGCTTCCCGGGTTTGTAGGATCGTTTTGAGATTGGCTGGGTTTCAATGTGTTCAGTTAAAAGTTCATTTGTAGTTTGAAATATGGCTTGAAACCTCATTATTTGGGGTTGTATTTAGAATTTCCTCTTCATTAATCACTGTCCACTCATTACCACATACAAACACTATTATGTGAATGAGGAGTAGGCCTATAGTCTGTAGAATTGCCTTTTTGTTTGGCTAATTTTAAAATCAGGGATGTTCTATTGCTTCATTCCTGAGACTTAAACTGGCTGTTGTGATGCCTTCACTAGAAAAAAATGTGTAACCTAAAAAAAAGTTCATAAAATGAATGGCACACACAGGCAAGGCATTTTGTCTGTATGTGGCATTCATTTATGAATAAAATGTATATTGTTTACTGATAGTTTTTAACAAGAAAATACATCGTAATAGTACTAACAGTGGAATATTTATAATAAATTATGAACTATTTTCGCAATACAAGTGTCACAACTCAAAATATTGCACTGTTGGTATAAACATTGTTGATTTAGTTTTCTTGCAAAAGTTCAGAGTTGTAATGACACATCTCAAAGTCTGCCACTGTGGAGGTATAACAAAATGAAAAAAGTACAATGATTTTCAAGGAAAAAAAGTGACACATCTCAAAATTTGGACTTGTGGATGACAAACAAATTGAAAGTCAAAGCTATATTCAAGGAAAAGTGACACAACTCAAAATCTCTGTCATTATTCTAGTAAACAATTATAAACATGTACTTACAAAATATTACAACCAAACAGGCACAACTCAAAAAGTGTCACTTTTGCAGAGAAATTATAGCACTTCACTCCTAGACAGTCAAGTCACAACTGAAATGTGTCAGTTTTGCTAGAAAAACATAACCTAGAATGTTCTAGAAGAAAAGTGACACTAGTGCACTCTAGTGGGAGCAAGCAGAGTTTGAGTTGTGACGTTTTTGGCAGTGAAATGAATAACTTATTTCAAGACTATTAAACCAAAAAAAACCCATTTAAAAAAATTTTGAGTTGTGACACTTTTCTTCTGAATGAACGATATATATTTTTTGTTCAGGAGGGTGAGCAGAATACGTTGGTAACGTCAAATTCGTGATTTGCCGCCCCGGCCTTTAATCTTACTGGTACGAAGGAATTTTGTAATAAAAACCTTTGAAGTAATTAAAAATACACCTATACTAATGAGTAGTGTATTGAATTATGTTCGTAAATACGTACTTACCAATCTTGTAGCAAATGTAGAACTGTTTTCATAGGTGAAAGTTTGAGAGAGTAGTAAAACACGTGTTTACACAAAGGAAACAAAACCACCACTGCTGCTCCTAGTGGAGGGTATGGAACTATTAGGTAGACATTGCTGCGTGCTGTGTGCTGCACTCTAGCGGAAACTATTGAAAATAGCTTAAATACTGCTTCCTGAAGGTAAACAGAGACCGTTGTATTTTTTTGGGCCAAAGAAGGACTCCAGGGCCAAAGTAGCCCGCATCTACGGTACCAGCGTGCAGTAAAATAAGCCTACCGCTTTTGCCAATATGCCTTTGCCGATGTGGCAACAGTGCCTGTTGCTATGGCAACCGCGTCAGACGCTCCTCGCTCCTATTGGTCAGGTAGCCAACCAGGCAGTTCTCCCTCTCACTCCAACGTCAGAACGCCCCACCACGCCGATACGGAAGTTATATCTATTCGACTGTAGGTTTCATGTTGTACTCGGAAAATGGCATGTCCTCGTTGAATGTCGTTTTGTACAACAATGTGAAAGGATCTGACTTTGTAAACCGAATGCCTTTGACTGTCTTGACATAGTCGTTTTCTAAGGAATCCATGCTGAGAAATTCCTCATTTTGCATTTGAGTAACCAAAAACGTTTTAAAGTTGAAATGAAGGGTATTGAGACCCGGCAGCGATGGCCGAGGTTCGGGGATCTTCGGGACCGGTCGGCTACAGTGTTGCCAAGTTGTTCTGTCTGACTCGATCATCCACGGCGTTCACATCAACCACTTGTAGGTAGGGGTGGTTCGCAGCGGAAACATGTGGACACATTTATCGAAGCGATAAATTGTGTAGTAAAAATGGAAAAGGTTGTAAGTGCCAGAAACTAAAATTTTCAGTATTCAATAAAATATGTCTAAAACATTGAATATTTACTAATAAAATATTTTTTATATTTATAAAAATATAAAATCAATAGGAATAACATATAATACAATTTCTGCTATAAATATATAAGCGGAAACCAAAAAAATATGGAAAAAGATATAAGAGCAATCGGTTTTTTTGTGGAAAAGGATGTATGTGCCTTTCTTTATTTAATAAATGATGTAAGTGAAGGGTTAGTTTAAAAAAAAGGATGTAAGTCCAGTATTGTTTAGAAGCGTTTAATGTACACCATAACATCAAAATATGTTACAAGGATACATGATAATACGTACAAAAGATAAAACACTTTTAGTCATAGTCTTGACTTTCTGAAAAAAGTTACATAATATACGTAATATTATTAATATTATTTTTAATATTATTAACTCTAGGACTTTGTACATTAAAATACCTTACTTTTAATACAACTAGTAGTCCTTGTCTTCAATGTCTGCATCCACCTCCATGACACCATCAGGAACGGTGTCTGCTGCCAGAAGATCTCTATAAAACTGCTTGTCTTCTGCCTTTTCTATGTAGTCTATCATTCCTATCAGATCGTTCTTCTTTTCTTGTGAGATTTTTGATTTAAACTGGATTTTTGGCAAGTCCTTTAAGTCGGGAAGATTGCCAAGGTCGGCCTTTTTCTTTAAGACGTCAACTTTGTTCCATGTTACCATACCATCATCTTGAAGTGCCAAAACTGACGCTACCTTCACTGTGCTTGGATTCTTATGAGAAACTCGGAAGTGGGAAATTTTGCTGATAGCTAGATCTTTTGTGTTAATGAACTGATTTGCAAGACCTTTAAAATCTATAAAGTCTTCTGTCTTCATAGAAACAACTGTGAAGGGGGATTTAAATTTTGCACTTGCAACTACATCTTCCAGGTCTTTAGGAACCATTGCTTTTGCATTTTTGCGGCGTTTTTCAATAATGCCAAAGTCTCTGTCACAGTTCATATAACTGTGCCCACTTACAAGATACTTCAAGTTAATAGAGCGATAAAACCCTTTGTGAACTAGGTAAATAATTGCCATTAAGAGCATCCTGTTTTTATTTTGAGCACCACAGTTGTCGCACCATATTACAAGTCTTCTCCGAGAAAAATGGCCTTGAACAGTAGCAACTTTAAACAGACAAGAAGCTATTTCATTGGATCCCCGACCTCCGATGCCCTCATGCCACATACACATAAACGCTGAGTCATTATCCCCCACATGTATTCCTAGATTATAGCAAGAAAGTTGTCTGCAGTAAAACATGGTGCTATGGGTAAGCATGGGCACGAACATCACCTGTTGCAAGTCCATACATAATGTTGTAGCGGTACCAGTTGGAAGTTGGGACAAAGTAATATCCTCTTTCATGCAGACATGGGCCTTTTCAGCTTTTCGATGGTGAATTTCTTGTTTAGTTTTTAACTTCCCGTTTTGCCCTTTCATTGGTCGTTGATGAAATCTGCACTTTAAAAAGATCACATTTTTTGCAAGTATCAGCTGCAAGAGCCTTGAACTTGAGTTTTGGGAAATCTTTTTTTAATACTTCTGTATAAAAACTATAGTTGACTGGACTTGTAGGGTATTGGGTTTTAAATGCCATAAACATTCTGTGTTTGTTCAGGTCTGGGGACAAAAACTCATTGCTTGATACTTTACGGCAATAATGGCTTTCGTATCTTGGGAAAGAATTTATATGACACCTAACCAGATTACGGTCATTTTCTGTATACTTCACCTTGTGTTCATTTGATCCAGGGGTTTTCCCTCTTTTGTCTTCGAAAATCAAGCATCCTGTTTTTTTTTTTAGTTTGTAAACCAATCAACTTCCTTTCAGAAATAGCAAAAATTTCTTTAAAGTTTTTTTTTGCAAATTTGTATGTTTTTGCCAGAACCATCAGGAATGTTGTATGCAAACGAGCAGGTGCGTCTACTCTCACTGGGATCATCGTAATTCCCGTGTCTTCTACGGGCAATAGGTAGCATCTGCATGTGGTTGAGTAAATATGTTCCCTGGCTTTTTTCGTCAACTTTGTAGAATTCCATAAACAATATCAGTTTTTGTTCGTTACTCAAGTTTTTGCATTGGTACTTACATGAAACAGCTTCGTTCAGGAGGTGGGGGATTTTTTGCGGGGATAGTCTTTCCTTTACAAGTAACATAACTGTCTCCTTTTTCCCGAGCCCTTCGTCTTCTCTCCACTAGAACTTTCTTACGAACAGGAGGTGCTTCCATTTTTAGTAAGATAGAACACTGCACTAATAAATACTTCAACGCCTGTTACACGCAACACACTTAAATAAAATAATCACTACGTAAAACAACACAAAAACGTAAAAGCGGCGAGCATGCGTAGCGTCACTGCCCGCCCGGCAACAGCAAATAACTACGGAATAGACAAGGAACATACATCATGGCGGGTGGACTTACATCGTTTCTCCACTTCAACCCCGCACGGCTCTTACACGGTGCTGACATCTTCCGACTGCTCTACAAACTAGGGGCAATTTTTCTGGCACTTACTACCTTGTCTATCTTATTACGCTTGGCTTTTACTTCGCTTTTCACCGAAAAAGTCATTTTTTTTATTTTTGGCACTTACAACCTTTTCCATTTTTACTACACAATTAATAGTGTTCGTTGTTTTGAGAATTGTTATTTTATAAGTAATTGAGTCAGAAATCAAAACCTTGTAAAGGATTTTTACTGAAACCACGAGTATATTATTGAAAATATATACATAGGCCTAATAATAATAATTTGAATATGGTACATTTTACTGTTATTAATAGTTACCTTCAAAACACCAAGGAGTATAGTGAAAAGAACTAAAATTATATTCGTTAAGTAAATGCAAGTCTGGTAAGTTATAATTATTTACTCAGTCTTATCAGTCTTAGCAAATCCATTGAAATGACCACTGTGCCGCAACTTAAAACAAATAAAGATACTGTAGTTTGAACCTGATAAAGCTCGTTTAGGATAGTAATTTTAACTAATAAAAGGTACCTATCCTTTTAAAACCGATATAGGATAATAATAATTGTGAATTGTTGAGTCCTAAACTTAAATTGCTAGGGTGACCAAAATGCAAAATTTGCGACTAGGGCGTCAATCCGACTATGATATGAAATTTCCTTCAGTGTGACTTTTATCGATCAACTTAATGTAATCTAATTACTTGACAAAAAATCTGTAAAATATTTCGAAACTTGTTGTATTTTTTAATTTATTACTAAATGTTACTAACTTTAAACCACATATTTATGATGAAGGATGTTTTTTTTTAATTTTCTTACCATTCAATTTTGGAAATCAATTTGATATATAGAAAACGTGGATTTATTTACAAAGTGTAAGATTTAGTAAGTCGATTATTTTTTATTAAGTCATAATTTTTTCATTTATTGCTATGTGACTTGGATCACTTTTAACCTCTTCTTGGGCATCTTGAACCTGTTTCCTGGCATTTTCTGCTTTACGCAGATGTAATTATTTTTTTGTTTGCGCTGCTTCTTTTTCATGTGGTTGTCCATTGTCAATAGTGGTCTGGAGACCATCACAAGCCACGTATGTGTCAGTATGAGGCTTGTGAAAACTCGAGTTGAAGTGGTGGTTGAACAAATAACGATAATAACTTTATTTTACCACCTCAATCTGTCTCTCTTTACAATAATCACTGTATAGGCTAAATCATTTTTTTAAGTTTAAGTTGGGACTGAAATACTTCCTATTTGGAGCCTGGCTACGGGAGTAGTGGCTACTATATTTTGGAAAAGAACTGATGCGATCTTTGGCTGCTTCAACAGTCGCATTCCTGAGCGTATTGCCAGGAATTTTGTGCTCTCTTTTATCTTTTGGAAGGACTCCTATGCCATGAGAAAGGCTACACCCTACTGGTACCTTTTTTGGTAACTGGTAACTTTTCTTTTTTTAAATAACGTGTGTTATTCTCTTGTTAGAGATATCAAGTGTAGCGAGAAAAATTTTTTTGCAAAACTCTTCCCAAGTAAATATTGACAACTCAGTGATTTTGACCCTCTTCCCTCCTTTTTCTTCCTAGTTGGTTCTTCAAAAGACACTAATGAGCCCAAATAGGATGATTGGAGGTCTCAATTGCCTAGCTCCCAAAACTTTTTGAAAACTTCTTGTCTCTGCTGTTCATCAATATTTTCATTACACTTAAATTTGCATTGATGTATGTATTGTCTTACCTGCTTTCCTCCGTGTCGATTCCAATATAAGATTTACCCTCATTGCGGTTACTTTTAGCAATATTTCTTTTCCATAAGTGGCTTCTTCGGGTCTTTTTCCTTCCAGAGTGTTAGCTCTCTTTGGTGGTGGTCCTAGTTCAACAAACAATAATTACATGAATAAGTGTTGAGTAGTCTAACCCGGAGGATAGCTCCAACATGGGCTCTTATGGAGTTATTCTGATTGGTCGAGAGCAGGTCACGTAATCCAAGATGGCGGCGCGCATGTCGCGGTTTGGCGGGAACGAGAGGGAGAAATCCCTCATACGCGGGAAAAATTCCCTAACCTCCAAAAAAATTGGCGGGAACAAAAAAAATGGCGGGAACCAAAAAAAGTGGCGGGAACTTTGAAAAACCAACTACTTACATAGCAAAAACTTGTTTATTTTAAATAAAACTACTATAAGAGTATACTGTAAACTGCACTACAAGAGTCCGCCGTCAGCCGTACCCCGCCGCCACCTGAAACAAAACACATTAATCAGTAAGGCAGTCGCGTCCGGCTCGAGCGCACCACATCCGCGAAGGTCAACCACACTCCCGTCTGGGGAATGCCGCCTGTCTGGGAATGCCGCCCGCCCAGGGTCACCGCGTCCGGGAAACACAGTCGTTAATCAAAGCCGCAAGCAACGCCACATCCTGGTCCGGTTCCGCTTGGCAAGATTACCCCGTCCGCCCAGGGTCACTGCGGCCATTGTCATATCCTGGATCCTTGTGACTGGGGCTTTATAAGAGACCGAAAATTATTCCCTTCCAGTCAGTTTGTGGCAGAGGCGCGCTAGATTGCAGCACACCACAGCAACACATCTAAGTAAACTAGCGATAGTAGTCTCGAAATCTAACCCACTAATTAGGTAGTACTAAGTTATACAGTTACTATACTTATACAGTTATATACAGAGATGGAGCCCGTACATGTAGTGTGTACCGACGAGACCTACGTTACAAGGTTTCGAGTCCGTGGTACTAAAGTGACCTTTAAATTTAACTCCGTCCCTGAAGGGGTTACGGAACTCGACTGGGTAAGACGGGGGTTCGCCGAAATCGTGGACCGAGTGAAGGCCGATGCCGAAGGCACAGACCAACTCGGTTTCACTCTAAGGTCCCTAAATTTAAAATTCAAAGAGCCGGGGTATGTAGCATTCCGACCCGCCAGTGAGCTGGACGGTGACGTGTTGTGGACCATATTCGGCGGGATCGTCCAGAGCAATGCCGAAACCCTCACCTCCAGCGATACATTCCAAGTAGAATGCACTAGAGTAAACATTCCAGTAGGAACGGGTAGAGTGAGACCTGGCCTGTACAATACTTTTTACGAAGAGTGTAAGTCCCGTAAGGGTATCGTAGTCATTAATAATAGCGACAACCTGTGTTTACCGCGTGCTATCGATGTGGGTAAGGCAAAGGCCGAATAAGATCCTCAGTTCAAAGCTATACGTGAAGACAAATGCAAGAGACAAACTTTTAGAGCCCAAAACTGATGACCAAAGCCGGTGTCCAAATTTCAGAACGGGGAGCTGGGATCCCCGAACTTTCAAAATTCCAAGACCACCTGAAAAATTACAACATTACAGTCTACAGTTATGGAAACAAAGGCCGGGTTGTGTACTTTAATGGTAACAACACTGATGCTCAGTACAAAATCAACCTGCTGTATCACGATGGACACTACAACGTGATTACATCTCTCACTGCGGCTTTTGTATGCACCTACTTCTGCGAGCCTTGCCATACCCCCTATGACCATAAAGGTAAACACAGGTGTTTCCAATATCTGCCCTGCGTGTCAGACTGTATCTCCGCCATGTAAAGAGGAGCATGGAGGAATAGTTTGTCCAAATTGTAACATCAAATTCAAAAACCAAATTTGCTTCGCAGCCCACAAGAGTGAGCGTTGCAAGTCAGTAAATAAATGTAAAGATTGCTAAAAACTCGTATTTTTCAAAAGTCGTAAGTCAAAACAC
>NW_025781447.1:0-42215 GCF_021130785.1 Homalodisca vitripennis | reverse complement strand
TTAATCGAGAAAGACCAGTGTAAAAATTTCCAAAATAATACTACAAATTTACTACAGATTTTAGGTATTTATTAGTAAACAAAATACAAAACTGAATTTTACCATGAAAACGCAAATGTCGTTAGATAAAAACATTTTAGTATATATTATTATTTTGTTTGAATATTATATAAATGTCAATACAATGCTAATTACTATAAGAAGTTTTAATATAAAATCAGAAAAATAAACTTAACTTTTTTTCCTTGATAAAGATTGATATAAATGAAACTTTTATGTTATAAATGTTCAACTTAGGTCGAAAAAACAACACCTAAGTTATTTTCTCTAGAGTACAAGAAAGTCGACAGCAAATGACAAATTTTTTAGAAGCTTTAAAAGTATAGAGTAAGTAAGATAAGATAAGATTACAGCAATACTAAATGGCTTCAGGCAGTTATCATCTAACCTCAAAACGCCACTGCCTTAAGAATAATGCAACTTTATTAAATATTAAAAACTATTATAATAATTAATTGCATTAACATAACAAATTATGTTATATTCTTGAAGCAAATATAGTTTCTGCATAAAATCAGTACTAATTTTATTAATATTAATTAATAAAATGTATGTGTACTGATATTTAGAGCCTAAATAAAGGCTCTTGGCACTTGACATCTGACTTCGTCCAAGAGCTTATATAGGCTCTTTGGAGTTTCACTATCAACCTAGCTTGAGTCTATGTAGCCCTAAAAGGGTTTTTTTTTTTTTTTTTTTGTTTTGTTTTTTTTTTGTTTTTTTGTTTTTTTGTTTTTTGTTTTTTTTTGTTTTTGTTTTTTTTTTGTTCTCTTAGGACAAGAAGCTTATAAATTGCACTTAGTCCTAAGGACCTTTGCGCTGCTTCCGGAGTGATAGGATATTCAGGATGGGTAAGGTTAGGGAGTAGGGGCCGCCTCCTATCGAGATCCATGAGGAAGAATTAGGGCACTACATCTCAAAGTCATCCCGGAAGAAGGGAGGCCAGAGGCCAGCTGTGAACCAGCCTCTCCAGTCAAAGTAGGCAGGGGGGGCACACCCTTGTTGAGGTTAACAAGAGCCTCTGAGGTAAGGGAACAAACCCCACTAACTCTAACAGCCATCTTCCACAGTAGACTAGACCTATTGAATAGCCCATGAAACCCCAGAATCTCAATATTGTGCGGTTAGTGATGAGCCGCTAATGGACATCCATAAGGTTGCCCAGATTGAAGTGGCACATCGGTTTATGCTTGTGCCCAGTGGTGGGTTTCAACTGGTAGGTATAAAACCAAGCCAGAAAGTGAATGATCCCTGCTGGGGTTAACCCTAAAAGGGTTAAAAACTGTTGTATTTGAAATGAATGGTATACCGAACTTGCCAATGAACTTACCAAAAAAAACTAAAAATAAAAAAAAAGTACTAAAATAAAATAAAGTTGGTGTACCAAGTTTTGGCTTGCAGTATAATAAGCGGTCCACCAACACAATCGGATGATGAATTATCGAATGATATCGAATCATCGATATTCATGACCATATAAAGGACAGAAAGCAAAATTGTCGAACCAAATAATGTAATAGATATTTCAAAGAACAATATGGTTTGGCTAGTTTTCAATCTTGGAAAATGTATAAATATTAATATTATTTACAAAAATTAAAATATAATATGTAATAATTATTAATATAAGTACAACAAAACGATAACATTTACTTGCCTTATTTATTTTCAAGGATAAACGTGGACTGCTTGTGAAACAAAGAAGACATATACGTTGTTGTTTCTTGCCGCCATTAGTCAATAACGAAACAGTTTTTAATTTTAAATTTATTTCAAAAACACGTTTTTTTTACTTTAAATAAATTTTGAATGTTGATGTCTAATTTGAATTAAGTTTTAGGCTTTTAAAAATGTTAATATAGAGGAGCTATATTTTTTATATGTAAAAGAAATTAATTTCTTTTTGTAAAAATTAAAAAAAATAACTAACTAAATTGTGTTTAAAGTACTCTTGAGCTGCATAGTACTAAGTATTACTTCATATCGTAGACATGTTTGATAACATTTAAAAATGCTTGAATGGATCACTATCATAATTTCTCATCGATACATATATTCTGCAAGATGATCGGTAATGCCATCACTTTCTGAAAACAAGTTATTTAAAGATTTCTTTGTTTAGAAATATTTTGAGCCAATATTTGCATATTGATCGCCATTGTTCTATGACTGTCACTAGTCTAAATAAAGAAAAGCTGGTAATGATTAATTATGAATATCTATAGGTCAAACGTCATATTCGATAGTATCGATCGTTTTAAATCAATAATCATCATTCGATTGTGTTGGTGGCCGCATACTATACTGTAGCCCAAGTTTCAACTGTTTGGACATTTGTCATTTAACAGTTATCATTTCCACAAGCTGTTTTATATAACGTACGTATAAACTTTTGGAAAGGAAAGTGTTTTTAAGCTCCAGGGGTCATGTTTGGTAAAGTTCTGTAATCATTTCCCGTAAGTGCTACCAAGAAAAACAATTGCAATAGGCAGATTTTGTATAAAAGTAGAAAAATCCAGTGTACCAAGTAAATTAAGAGAGGAAATGAAGCTTTTCTGAAGTTTTCAACCTGTCAATTAGGGATGGCTTATTTGGTTCCCTTTCTCTCTTAAAAATAAACAGAAACAAAAACAAATTAGAGGATAACCCAAAGATCTCATCCAAACTAATTATGTACTCAATTGATAAGCCTTATCTTTATAATTGGTTATAAGTAGGGTCGTTGAGTCAGTGACCAATTAAAGAAAGTTGAAGTTCTGAATTTATAAGAAACAATGAACTAAACTAACTATGTTTTTGTATGGCAAAAATAGTTAGTTATCTTTAAAAATATTAAATTATGGCAGTACAAAAATTATTCATAAAGAAAAATTAAATGGCAGAAATAAGATTTTCCCGTATTATTTATCTTGTGTTTATAATACACTTGGCTTGAATAGTGGTAAACGTAAAAACTAGTTATGTCTGTATTAATTATATACAGTACAGAGTTTTTAAGGTGTAGTAGTATAGTATTACTTAGTTACTATTATTTTGATAACATTGTGCATACTGAATAAATATTACAAAAGAATAAAATAGAAACGTGTTAAACACTTTGGAGATTGTGTACATTCTGCAACACAATTAATTTGTGTGTTAAGAGTAAAGATATAGGAACCAAACAGTACCAATAATACCTCCACCTCCTTTTGACCTCGCCTCCCCCCTCTTAATGCCCCTTCAACAGCATCGATGCCTCTACATGAACTCTTCCTATTTTATACATTTATTTTTTATTTTACAACATTTCGTCAAGAAAAATCTGCTAGTAATATGTTAGGTTGTTCTGTGTGTTGACTTTTTGACCTCAAAATACATCATTCCTTAAATTTTGTCATCTCTTTAAATCTTTTCTTTAAACTATTTGTAGTATTTACGTTAATAAATTTCAATTCCGTATTATATAAATACGGTTTTTTGGTTTTGTGTGTATGTGTGTGTTTGATGTTATACGATAATTAATCGCCAGGTTCTATTCATCCAAAAACTCCAGGGAAGCAATTCGAGCCTACACACAAATCAAATCAAATCAAATCAAACAGTTCTTTATTAACATTTTCTTGGAGAAAAGTAATAGAGTCAGATTATTTACATACATCAGCAAATATAAAAGCATTGGTTATATTTAAAACAATGCCAATGTAGGCTCATTTCCTAGGCCACTTTAAATTGACATGACTTGTATAATATTTTTATGTAAACATTTAACTAGTATAGTAATAAGATAATATAAATTTGATAGTACATATGCACACATGTAAATACATATATATTTTTTAAAAATAAATTATGATTCAATTCAATATTAAAATAATTTGTTTGCTTTTAGGGGATAATTGTCTCAAGACTGTCAAGTAATTGTGTTGAACAGTTATGATAATATAATTCCTTTTATGAACGTTAGATGCACAAAGTGACTTGTCAGCACAATAAATGAAAGGAACTTCAGAAAGTATTTTGTACCAGTTTATATTGACAATAATAGATGTTTGCTTGGGAAAGGAAGCTCCTCTGTCGTAGAACAATAATTATAATCAGTCCACACAAAGTTTGCATTGGCAACTCGGTGTAGATGCTGTAAATTAGGTAGCAGGCTACTATATCCCCTCTAGAGAGTATTTGTATTGAATAAAAATCCCTGCAGCATTTTGATTCTCTGTTTCACTCTATTCTAAAATAAATAATAGGTAGGCAAGAATAATCTTATTTTCTGTACCGTTTTCAACCTTTTTATTTATGAACCGAAATCAGTTATTGAGTAGGATTGTCATTGTACTAATTAAGAGTTGGTGTAGAAATAAAAAAATTCATTTCTCGGCATGTGGAGTGTTAAATAGTTGTTTAATTTTACACAGCATTTGTTTTAAAAGTGACTTCATTACAGTGAGAATTGGCCATGTAACAAGTACATAAAAACAATTGCTTTATTGCAGTAGATAAGATTGTGTTTTTACTACAAGTCTGTCACATAGTACAATTAATACAATCTCTCTACTGTTTATCACAATAAAAGTAGAAAATTTATTAGTAAGCGCCAAGAAGGAAATAAAAATAATTACTATTTGTTACTGCCGAGTTCAAGTAGCTAGTTTGCGTTGAGCAGCATTCGCATAAACATGACCGCCCATATTGATTCTCCTGCCAAATGTGAATTGAGGAATTTTATTTGTTTCCTGCAAGCAAAAGAGAATAGTGCAGCAGAAATCCATCAGAGAATGTGGCGTGTTTACGGAGAAAACAATATGAATGATGGTGTTGTAGTACATAAGTGGTGTAGAACTTCTTACACCACTTATGTACTACAACACCATCATTCATAATGTTTTTTCCGTAAACACGCCAGTGGTGTAGAATCTGGCTGGTTTATACCTACCTACCAGATGAACCCCACCACTGGGCACAGCAAAAACCCATGTGCCACTTCAATCTGGGCAACCTTATGGATGTCCAGTAGCGGTACATCATTAACCTCAAATGTTGCGATTCTGGGGTTCATGGGCAATTCGATAGGTCTAGTCTACTGTGGAAGATGACTGTTGGAGTTGGTGGGGTTTGTTCCCTTACCTCAGAGGTTCTTGTTAACCTCAACAAGGGTGTGCCACCCCCCTGCCTACTTTAACTGGAGAGGCTGGTTCAGAGCTGGCCTCCCCTTCTTCCGGGATGATTTTGAGATTTAGTGCCCTAATTCTTTCTCATGGATCTCGATAGGAGGTGGCTCCTACTCCATAACCTTACCCATCCTGAATATCCTATCACTCCGGAAGCAGCGCAAACCAACACAGGACTAAGTGCAATTTATAAGCTTCTTGTCTAATAAAACAAACAAAAAAAAGTGGTGTAGAAAACCAAAGATGTTGACTGACACCCACAAAAATCGCTGAAAGACTTCAACTTTGACATTTCTCGAATTGATCCATGAATGTAACATTCGACCATCTATAAACTTTTGACGCGATTGACGCACAACACCATCACTTGTAATGTTTTCTCTGTAAACAGTGACAGTAACAGATGTTGTTGCGGGGAAGATGCGCGATCGACACACACCTGTGAACCTTCCACGTGTTTGGGTGTCATGGCTTGAGGCTGGAGGTTGATAAAAAAATTACCCTCGTACTTTGAATTTCATCATATCTGACATTAAAGATGTAATAATATCAATAAAGACCATCGGTTATCATAGTGTATAATCAGTATGTTGTATCAGTTTGTAATTTACAGTAATGATCCTGATGGTTGTATTGGTTGAGCATTGGTGAAGCCTGTAACTGAAGGAGATGGAAAAAAGAAGCTCATAAATTGCACCTAGAGTCCTATAAGGACCTGAGTGCTGTTTCCGGAGTGACAGGATATTTAGGATGGATAAGGTTAGGGAGTAGGAGCCTCCTTCTATCGAGATCCATGAGGAAGAATTTAGGGCACTAATCTTAAGTCGTGTCTCCCCGGAAGAAGCTGAACCAGCTCTGAACCAGCCTCTCCAGTCAAAGCATGTAGGGGGTGGCACACCCTTGTTGAGGCTAGCAAGAACCTCTGAGGTAAGGGAACAAATCCCACGATCTCCAACAGTCATCTCCCATAGTAGACTAGACCTATTGAATTAACCTTGCACCCCAGAATCTCAATATTTGCAGTTAGTGATGTGCCGCTCCTGGACATCCATAAGGTTGCCCAGACTTAAGTGACACATTGGTTTTGGCTTTTCCCAGTGGTAGGTCCAACTGGAAGGTATAAACCAGCCAGAAGTGATCCCTGCTGGAAGAAACAGAACAAGATGAAAAGTTTCAGACATTGTTAGATTGTAGCATGTACCAGATAGAGAAATAAAGCTCAACATTTTGGCACCTATGATTGCCCAAGTCACGGTTTTTACGAGCTACCTGGTCAGCCAGCCGCAACAAATGTGTCAAACTATAAATTTTGGCTGTGGTCTGAAAACATATAAATACAGGTAAAGTAAAAAATAGTTAGTACAAATCAAGATTGAAGAGCTTCTCGGTTGAGATTCCACAAGACTAATTCAGAGGAAATGATGTGTGCAGGGAGAGGAGTATGTATACAGACAAGACTGGGGTGAGACCTTGGCGGGCAGACACCATCCGGTGTTGTGTGTGTGTGACCTAGTGACTGGCACAGTCACCACGCCAGACGGTATACCGGACGACCTCTCTGTTGGTCAGGCATTGTTTGTACCAGACGGTATAGTGGGCGTGGGTTGGTGTCACGAACCGCGCCGGCTCGGCATCGTCTTCTGCACAAACAGACTCAGTTACGTGTTCCACCTCACTGAAGACGGCACTTTCGGTAAGTTATGTTGTCTTTCGGAGAATACGAATGTTCTGTGATATAAACAGTTTTTTCAAAGTTAGTTTCATAACAAGACATGTAATATATATTTTTCTAACCAAACATTAAGTGTTGGTTGAGTGAAAACACCTAAAATGTTAACCCTCCGCTGCCCATTATTTCGCTATAGAATACTACCTCATTTTCAACATTTTAAAGCCTATATTATTAAATTCATTAAAAGTTATAAAAATAAGGCAAAGTAAAACATTTTTAATATTTTCTAGTTCAGTACACAACTGGCTATAAAGGGAAACAAACTTTTTACTTACTTAACCTATCCAAAATCAAATGTATCTAAAAATAAATTAAAAATACATCTATATATCAAAAATTAGCGGCCAGTTAAAATGCAAAAAAAATTTAACATCTGAAACAGTCATTTTGTTAAAAAATTTTGTAATGAACAAGAATATTTATCCTTTTACAGCAAAAATAAAATGAATGTTCAAAAAAAGTTATACATCAAAGTGTTTTTAATTTATTTTGGAGAAATTAGGGATAACCAACTTATTGATTTGTCTACACTATAGCCTTGCTATAAGGTATGACCTTATGTATTATTATTCAGTCAAATGTTAGCCACAAGAAAATAATCTGTCATACGTTTTTTTCATACTAAGATGTTCGGTACGGAAAAAGAACAAGTTGCTCTTCTTGCCTATCGTGTAGGAATCATTAAAAATATAGTACTGTTCAAATTCTACAGAGTAAGTTAAAGCATTTTTACACCAAGGCAGTTATTACTTAAGGTAATTATTAGGTAATTTAAGGGGATTTTATACATTTCTAAACATACCCAACAATACTTAAAAGTTATTTACATATTGAAACAAAAAAAGTCTTCAAAAGAATACAAGGATAACGTTTAATAAATAATCTTTAAGTAGTTTTTTGAATTTTTCATAATTTTGCTCATTTTGAATATTGAGAGGAAGGTTAAACAAAAATTTTGTGGCGATGAAACTAGTTTTCTTTTCATAAAACTTCAGCCTATGTTGTTCCACATATCTGGTATGTTGTAAATTGTAATCATGATGATTAAAAATATTAATTGGGTTGTTGTATTTTTTATGTATAAAACAGTTTCATAAATGTATAGATCATATACAGTCAAAATTTGAAGTTGAGAAAAGTATGGTTTCACTGTATCTCTTTGTTTTAGGTTAAAAAATTATTCTTAAAGCTTTTTTTGTTGTAATAAGATTCTGTCCAGATTTCTTTTAGTTGTGGCTCCGTATATGCCTATATTGTAAGACATATGGGAATTTACCATAGCAAAGTAGATGGCTTTCAATGCTCAATGTTTGTTCTAAATAAGTTAGACTTATTTGAAAACGCATTTGATATCACTACTATCCATTTTCAATTGCAAAATACAAACAAATTGAAACCAAAACAAAAGAAACAATCAGACTCGGTAAACAGTTGTGGTAGCAAACAGCTGTTGGGGCAATGTTATTGATTAAAAAATGTAGTATATCTCCTCAAAGCAGAATATCTGGAACCTTTTTCTATAGAGGTAGCTTAAAATCTTGTTAAGTTGATATATGATGCAATTAATTTTAGAAGCAGTTTCTACCGGCTATGCCTCTTTAACGTAATGCCTGATAAGGGACCAGATTCTAGTCCCAAGCAGTTTGGGAAGTGTACAAAGGGACTGGATCGTGGTCTGAAGTAGCGGGAGGTTTAAGCTTTCCGGTTTAATTTTCAGTAACTACAGATATCCGTACACACTGCCTAAAAGTGTATAAACAAAGCAAAGTGCAATTTTGTGTTATACATTTTTGAAAATACAAAAAACAATACAAACTGTTATTAATTAGATTTAACATTATACTAGTAGATACATCTATTAATGTTCCAGAACATAATTTGTTAATTCGCTGGAAAATGGTAGTGACTTCCAGAACTTCATACGTTTTATATTTCTTTATACAAAAAAGGTTTTTCAAATCCCAGTATGAGATTTTATAGCAAGACTTTGATTCTTGCGTGATTTTGTTGTGAAATAAAGAATTACACGATTATGATCATTTGCCATTGTTATGTTTCGCAATAACAGAAACAAATATTTTGAGAATTAGTTTTCACCTATGATATTTATATAATTTAATGAGATTTAATGTATTTTTTAACGTGTATTATATAACAAACTTGTATTCCTCTCTCAGTGAAGCTATCAGGAGAAGGTCTGGGTGCACATTCACCGCGTTTGTCTCCAAACCGAGACTATCTGGTGTGGCTACAGCGGCCAGCCCAAGGGCCCCACCACGGTTGTCACCAGCTCGTAAAGGCGGTGTGGGGGGCTCTGCCCCACCCGTTAGTACCCATGGTGGCCTCCCGTGTTCAGTGTGCTAGCGGCCACGAGTTCTACGGCCTGTACTGCCAGTCGCTGCCATCCAGATGTTTTGTGGACAACTCCACTCTTCTGCTCAGCACGCAGCAGCAAACTGTGGCACACTCGTACGTTGTAAACACAGGTGAGCCCTTTTCATTTGCCTCTGATCCGTTTCTACGTCTCATAAATATCTTAGGTATTTGTAATAGGTTTGATTTAAAACAACATACATTGACGATAATAATTAATATGTTAAAAGACAGGTTCCATAAAGAAAAATTGTAACTTAATGGGTTATACCTGGTTAGTTTTGTTAATGTGTTATTCAGCGAGTAATGGAACTAAATGGATCCTTAATATATTGTACCCAATCATTTATCATCCTTCATACGAAATTGTTTGCTTACTCAGCCAATAAACCAACATCACTACTCTGCATGAAATTTATAACTTATTGTATAGGCTACTTAAAACCAAACAAACCTGCTTCCTCAAGATTTTTCAGTTATATTTGAACTTATGCATAGTTTCATATATATTAGTTTTGTTAAAGTTTTGAAGTATATTATAAGCACAAAATTAAAGAAGAGAAGGAAAGTGCAGTGTATTAAAGAGCCAGAGTCTCTAAGGGTGTGAGGGAAATTAGGTTATCAGCTGTTATCATAAGGCTTTATTAGTATATCACAGTAGAACGGAAATAGGTGAGAGATTGTGGAATGAATCCCAAAATTCCTCAACTAGCCTTTTAAAATTCATCCGACTCTCACATAATCTGTGGAAGAAAATGGACAAAATTGTCCAAAAGGCAGGTGACAATTTTTGCATTTTATAAGATCATGACGTGGTTCTTTTATAAAATCGTATAATGGAGGAATTTCCTCAGAGAAATAAATTAATAGTCAGCAGCATTAGATTAACCGTTCCCACACCGTAGACGGATATATTAGAATTGTAGACTGAGCGAAACGCCAAATACAGGTATATCCGATATTATAGGTTATGTCTTAGAGAGCATTTTATTTCACAAAAGGCCTTTGAAATGACTGTTGCACGCTCTGTGCCTCTGTGCTTGTTGCGGTTCCCAAGGAAGTATTTATAAACGACCTTCACTGCGGCAGGGGGATGGGAGTCCCCTTTGTCTGACTCCGATCACCATGTGATCATGCACGTTTACTACGCATCTCGTTATTATTCTGCATCGTGTGGTAGTGTTGAGATTAGTTTTGAAATATATATCTTATTTTATAGTAAAATTTATTTTAAGCAAAAAATTTATTGTAAATAGTTATTTTTAATTTTTATCCTTTTTTGCTTTTACCTTTTATAATTTAGTTACAAAAAAATTAGCTTTGAACTTAAAGAAACAACATTTTTTTTACTTGTCTTGGTGTTATAAGAAAGTTAATGGATTTATGGTGTGCAATACGTGTGGCGTGGCGTGCAAAGGGTTAAGTAATCAATTTTAAAATAAAATTGAATTTTTATTACATTTTTATCAGTAAATAAGCTTAAAAAATCTATTGTTAGATCAAGTATATTACGGTCTAGATGAGATGATGAATGATTACTTTGGCATAGAGGAAAATTATAAAAAAATAATAAAATAAACAATTATTTTAGTTTAGTACTTAGTTTTAGTGTGTTTTATCACTGTTGATAATGCACCAATTGAAGGTTAGTGTGTAATAAAAGGAATAATTTTCTCGCGGTTCATATTTTTAGTTTATCAAACTGTAATCCCACATTTTAGGCAGACACTCAAATAATAGTTATATTATTTGAGTGCAGGTTTTTTCATAGAGACTTTACCATCTCTTAATGGCTATGTAAGAGGTAATTCGACTGCCACAAACTTTTTGTTTTTAGTAGAGGCAAATCAAATCAAATCAAAATCAAATCAAAACATCCTTTAATAACATGTTCATTGAGAACAGAAATGGTGTCAATTATACATAGTCATAATTCAAATCACATAGAGAAACAAATTATACATTTGTAAATGAGTCAGTGAAATGTTTTTAACAGATAAAGCGTTCTTTGGAATCGTTTTAGTCATGTTGAAGGAACTCGTTGATGGAGTAAAATTATGAAATTTGAAAAAATTATGAAAAAAAGATTAGTTAAATTTCTTGAGCAAACCCATTTCTTTAGTAAAAATCAGTTCGGTTTCAGAGAGGGCTTGAGTACTGAAACTGCGTTAAAAAAACTTTATGGATGACGTACTTGAAGCGATAAATTCAGGACGCAAAGTTAGTGGATTATTTTTGGACATAAAGAAAGCTTTCGATACTGTAGATCATGACATTCTTTTAAATAAATTATACTGTTGCGGTATCAGAGGAAACGTTCTTTCCTGGTTTTCAAGTTACTTAAATAATAGGAGACAATGTGTAAAAAATTAGCAATACTTTCAGTGACTTTGGTATAATAAAAAGTGGAGTAAACCCCAAGGGTCAGTATTAGGTTGCAATATTGTTTATAGGATATATTAATGATCTCTGTAATTCAAATTTATAATGGTAGATTAACATCATTTGCTGACGACACAGCATTAACTTACATAAAGGATGACTGGAATGATATAGAAGAAGCAATGAGTATAGATTTAAAAGCCCTTCAATGGTGGTTCTCAAAGAACAATATGTTATTAAGTCCCGAAAAAACAAAGTACTTAAATTTTTAGCCTGAAAAAAGATCCACAACATTTTACCAAACAAATTTTATACAATTGTGTGAGTTGTTTGTGTACAAACAAAGAGTGTCCTGAGTGTGCAATTGTGTCTCAGGCTGACAATTTGAAATACCTGGGAATCTTGCTGGATAGGGAAATAAACTGGAAAAAAACACATAGACATGGTAAAGAAAAAACTTAATGGTATTTTAAGAACCTTTTATTTTCTACAAAATATGTGTACAGAGGAAGTTATGAGAATGTTATATTTTTCATTAGTAAATAGTAGATTAGAATACGGAATATTTTGCTGGGGTGGAACCTATGAAACCAATTTAAAGCCTCTTCTAATGCAACAAAAGAAATTCATTCGATTAGTTAAAAGAAAATGTAGGTACGAGCCATCTCATCCATTATTTATAAGTTTAAACATTTTTCCAATTACATATTTGTTTGTGTATAAGGTTTTAAAAATATTTTATGTCACTAGTGGTAATTTGCCTGTATTAATTAATATCTACAAAAATAAATTAAGGCACAAAGACAAAATAGCAGTTCCAAAACCTAATTTAACTATTTTTAGAAAAAGCTATTGTTTTTTAGGACCTAAAATGTTTAATACAATACCAAAAGATATAAGTAATTCAAAAAATATACATATTTTTTCAAAACTATTGAAATTATGGTTTATTAAGTAAACAGAATATAAATTGTCTTCTGCATACCATAAGTTAAAAAGTTTTATTCGGATCAAAGTGTTGCACATAAGTATACATTTAGAATTAACATAGATATTTGATAAACAGGAGTTTTTCTAATCAAAAATTAATTGTCAACATTCTATCTGAGCTATAATGAATTTAATTTAGCATGAAGGAACCTCTGCACAGGCTTTGCCTTTAGAGGCCCTATATATTCATAAAAGTATGTTTCATTAAAATATTTGTTAGTATAATCATATAACTGAAGTGTTTCCTTTTTTTACTTTTAGTTTATTTTGATGTAAGAGTCACCATGCAAGTGGTATATTTAAATGTGTGCTAAGTACTACATATTGTTAAATTGATTCTTAAGTTATTAGTATACAATTCTTGTACTTGTTTAAAAATATGTACGGAACACTTTTATGAATAAAAATATTCTTATTCTTATTCTTATTCTTAAAATGGACGTTCGGCCAACCAGCTGTGAAGTCTTGATTTCAGCTTGCTTCCACTTCCTGTTCTTATGTCCCTTGGTAGACGGTTGAAGAATTTAGCACCTTTATATGTGGTTTTTTTCTCATATTGAGTGAGGCGATGTGCTGGGAGGTTGTAGAGGTTGGCATTACGTGTGCAGTAGGTGTGTAGATCCGATCCTCTCAAGAGATCTTCTCCATCCACGTACATCACAACTTCTTTGATGTAGAGTCCAACAATCGTTAAGATATTTAATGATTTAAATGCTTCCCTGCAGCTGTCAAGTCGTTGCAGTCCGGCTAAAGTTCTGACTGCCTTTTTTTGAATGACCAGGATTTTCTCGATGTTTTCTGCAGAAGCTCCACCCCAGACGGCAAGGCCATACCTTAAGTGTGTTTCGAAGAGTGCAAAATATGCAGTTCTTGCTGTTGCTAGGTCACTAATGGCCTTAATTTGTTTAATTGCATAGACACTAGTGTTTAAGTTTTTACAAAGATTTTCTATGTGTGGGGTCCAGTATAAACATGTTGTCTAGAGTTATGCCTAGAAATTTCACTTGGCTTTCCAAGGTGACGCCTGGTATCTGTGGTACATCTTCGTTTCGGTGCCCAAATCCAACTTGGTTAGTTTTTTGTAGGGTTGACGACCAGGTCATTGTTATGGCAGTACTGATAGGCCATGTTAAGAGCTATGTATGCGGTAACGGCTAATTTATCAGTTGTTTTGTCATTTAGTAACAGTGTCGTATCATCCGCATACATGATGGTAAGACAGTGGTCCTGAAGAAGTTGGGGCATGTCATTAGTGAATAAAACGAAGAGGACTGGGCCCAGCACAGAGCCTTGAGGTACGCCACGGGTTACTGGCAATGTATTTGATTGCACATGTTTGGTAATGCCATTTTCTGTGTGCTTGAGCTCCACCAGTTGGTGTCGTCCAGTTAGGTAGCTTTTGAACCAGTCTTTGGCTTTCCCTGATATGCCTAAGGCTTCCAGTTTTGTTATAATGAGGTCATGGCTCAAGCAGTCGAATGCCTTTGAAAAATCTAAAAAAAGTGCAGTAGAAAGTTTTTCGCTGTTCGAGGTTGTCAATAACAGATTCTATGAGTTTAATCATAGCTGTTGTTGTTGACTTGCCCTTAATAAAGCCATGCTGTGCGTTTGTGAGGAGACAGTTTTTCGTTGCAGTATGTCAGGAGTCTTTTAAGGACTATTCTTTCACATAGCTTTTGAAAATGTTGATATTAGGGAGATCGGTCGATAGTTGCTAGCAGTGGCTGGGCAACCCTTTTTGTGTTTTGGATACACCTTGGAGATTTTCATTCCTGATGGAAAAAGTCCTTGATCAAACGATTTATTGAATATAACTACCAGTGGTGTGCTAAGTTCATTGATACAGTGCTTTAAAAGTTTTGGTGATATTTCATCATTGCCGGAAGAACTTTTTGGTTTGAGATGTTTTACTATTTCTTTAATTTCTTGGTCAGTAGTGTGAGGCAGGGTTGAGAATGTGTGATTTAATGTTTTTTGTGAATGGGCTATTGCATTTGATCTCTTTTTATTACTTTTTAAGGTTTCCTCCGCGATGCTGGTGAAGAATTTGTTTAGGTGGTCTGCAATTTTTCCTGCATCTCAGACTATTTCACCTTCTATTTGGAGATTTATTTCATGTGACTGTTTTTTCTTGACTCTTACATTGTTTATAACATCCCAAACAGCCTTGGACTTGTTGTCAGAATCATTAATGTAATTTTTAGGCTGACCATACTGTTGAATGACGAGAGTAGCTAATACTTGCTATCTTGAATAACAAGATCCTACATCACCTTTTTCTTCTCTGAAGAAGCTTCAGGGTTTTGGATTTTTCTCTTAATCTAATACACCGGATCAGTTTACCTTTTGGGGAAAAACATTTACTGCTCCTTTTGGTAGCACGTATTTTGAGTTTCATTTCCAATCAGGGATGTCTCAAGGATCCTTTTGGGTCCTCTGTTTTCCTTTTTGGAAATTAATGTTGTTCATGACGTCTAGCTTTTTCATGCTGAGCTTATTAAGGTATAGCTACATATTTTAGAATTGACAAGATTTATATGTGCCATCAGCCACTCATTCTACTGTAGATTGGGTTAAAATTAACCGCATACATCTAAATCTAATAAGATAAATTCCTAATTTTTATGAGATAAAGAGTAATAACGAGAAAGCAGATTCTGTAGAGTCTTTGTGCACTCGTAGAATCCAAATTCATCTTCTCTGACACGTAAGCAGGGTCGTTTCGAAAGCTAAGTGGAACTTGGTTCTAGTGAGGGATAGTTCAATGATTCAACAAAAGATTCATGTGTGATCTTGATCCTAAGCTGACTATAGTATGCCACCTATATCAGGAATAGAGGCAGAGATTATATTATTAAGTATTCAAGGATGTACCCGAGAAATTCCTTTTGGATTTGATATTGCCATGTGATTTTTTTTCCCACTCATTTAGTCTTTGTATGGCATAATCTTTTGGGTTTTTATTATTCTACTGGTCGAGAGCCGTTGACCCGTGGGAGGATTTATGAGTTATTAAGGTGTGTAAGATCCTTATTCACTTGTGTTTACATTATTGTCTAATACTAGAATTGTGTCAGAGACTGGAGACCTGTACCAAGTAGAGAACGAGCGAGGCAGCCTGGTCGTGGTAGATGTGTACGAGAACACAGTTCTGTGCAGTTCTACCCAGGTGGATACTCCAACTGGACTGTTACTGGGAGAGGTGAGTTGCTCTGTCAATGGAGATACTATATTTTTTGTTATGCACCGATTTGTGTGTGCTATACAGTAATGTCCATTAACCCTTTCAGGGCCAGGACCAAATATGAGATGTTGCAAAATTGTTTCACATCTCATATCCCCTTGTGACTAGTCAAAAGTGCCATTTGGCGATTTGGCAGTCTCTTAGATTAAAATTTATAATTTTTCATAAAAATTAGAGAATGACCTAAAAGTTGCAGCAAATTACTTGTATAGATATAAACTATCAACAAAAAATATATAGATGTAGTTTTAAGTCATTTAAAATTAAAAAAATAATGTTTTAATAGATTACATAAAAATATTTTTATTTTTTTGTTTTTGTTTACAAATAACTAAAAAAGGAAAAATAATTTTAATGTGGGAAGCTATTTTATTATATTGTACATTTAGAAAGGAACAACCATACAAAGTTTTGTGTTATTTCTCTCATAAATAAATTTTTTATGACACATTTTGTATAAATACGCATAATTGTACTTCACAACATTTTGTAAGTGTTAAGTACAACTGACTCTTACATTGCAAGAAACTTAAAATAAATATTCACATTATGGATGTACCGGTAAACAGATGATTGTAGGCTCCATAAACAGTTTCAATACAGTTAAAAAACACTATTTACTAAGAAATATTTACACAATTTTATTTGAAATTTATTTACACTTTTTCTATTTACAAATATGCTACTTACAATTTCACTTCCGTGAGATCGGAAATTGTCAGTCATTGTAACTACTACACACAATAGCTAAGCACGTAACAACTAACACTACTAATATTTACAACCACAAAATAAAATAATGAAGAAGAATCCATAATACAATAGTACGATTACACTAAAGCATAAAGAATTAACAACAAAAGATCGAGTCAGCTGATAATGTCAAAGTGACAATTACAAAATAAAAATGCATAGACCTCCAAAATAAAAAATGATATTTATATTAATTATCCACAAATATACCAGGGAATAAAAAAAAACATAAAAACAAAAAACATTTGACATCGTATTTATTTAAGAAAACAACGAATATCAAGGAGACTATATATTACCGCCTGGCGCTTTTCGCGTATGTCACCGACGGCAATATTTTGCCACCTGGCACTTTTCAGACGCGATCTATGGCGGCAATATATTGCCACCTGGCCCGGAAAGGGTTTAAAGTAAAAAGTTAACATTTTATCATGGTAAGTATAGTGCCATAGTAATAATGAATTGTCAATTTTTGTAATTTCTACTAAAAAAATTCTTTTCAGCGTAAAAAAAGTTGATACTTGATACTGTAAACAGTTCTTCAGATCTCGGATAAAGAGCTGCTTGTTGCTATTCTTCAGTATATTCGGCTATGAAAAGAAGAGGTCTCAGGTCACCAACCCTTTTGCGACTCATCGTGAGATTTGTTTCAAGTTTACTTTTTCTGTTTTTTTTATTGTTAATTCAAGCAGTTGGCTAAGTAGCTGGAGAGCCGTGGCTTTGAAATGCCACATATTGCAAGGATGGTCAATTTTTGTATTAAGTGGTCTTGGCAAAAAGGTTTTTGCTGTAGTCTAAGGGTACAGTGGTCGATGTATTCCTTCTTCCTGTATTGCTGTGAGAGATGTTTGAATATTCTGATTAATATTACTTTTAAAATTATTTTATAAAAGTTGGTATTAATGATATGGGTCAATAGTTAGCTGGTTAGCTAAAAAATGCATGTATTTTTGTTTCTTGTATAAGATACATCAATTCCATAAACCACTACTGAAGCTAACCCATATTATTTCCACCAGCTATAAAACAGTGACGATTTTTCATTAAAATTTTCTAGAATAAGACAAATCTATGCATTAGAGCCTGTGCTTTAAATCATGCCAGGTTACCGTCTCCCTTGATTGGGTAACAAGTCAAAAGCTCCCTGTGGGGTTGTTGATTTATTAAAAATTGTTAATCTCAGATCATCACAATATGATTTCCATTTCCAATCATCTTTGGTGGACTAAAACATCTATTACCATTCCTATTTAATACTTAGTAATAGACTTACACGTTACTTGTTTGGATCAGTGAAAATGGTTCCAGTGAATTCCAAGTAGCGGTGAAATTGAACAGTGACAAGTGAAATCACTTTTGACTAGTATTTTGCAATATCTTGTGCATGCTGGTGAACAGAGAAATCAAGTGCTATCAGTGAATTTAACTTTCTTTCAAGGGTATTAAAAACGTAAAAACTAAATTATCAATAGAATATATTTATTTACAAAGATAACAGTAAAATAGTTATCAATGATTTTAGGTATCATTTGCACTAGTTCTGTAATATTACTCGAAACATTATTCCAAAGTAATCAAATGGTAAAATTTCACCTTATTAGCTATATTATAACATTTGAAAAGTAATCACTATATTATAATATTGGTGGTCATTTTGAAATGTGACCGGCATTTTGTTTATCTTTTCTTTTTTTCCCTTGGGGTGGCAAATAAAAATAAAGCCCATCTTAAACAAATTGAAAATAAGATTCAAATCCTTGACCAAAATATGAGAATTTCTATAAAAAAACACAAAGGGGAAAAATCAGTGGCTTTTGCACACTGCATTTCATGGGACTTCCACAGTGAAGGGCATATGAGTGCTGGCGTGGCTGCAATCTTCAAAGAAGAATTTGGCCGTCCTGATACCACAGATTCCTTATCTAATTATCTTGCCTACCAACAGCTGCCTGATGGAGCAATAGTCTATAGTCTGCTTACAAAAAATAAATATCACCAAAAGCCAACTCACATGACTACGACTCAGCATTCCATCATCTAACAAGTGACTTTAAAGACAAGCAACTTAAACACCTCATTTGCTCCCCCATGGGCTGTGTTAGGGATGAAATACAAGTTGAATATTTTTATAAAAAATATTATTAAATTTCAAAAAAGTACAGAGGCAAAAATTACCATAGTTACATACAATGAAGAATCAGCAAGAAATTTAAAAAAATGGACTAACACATAAAGAATTTTTAACTAAAGTAAGAAGAACACTTCAAGATGAGGTAGCAGAACTTCACTCAAACGAGTCTAACAGTTCTCTACTCAAAAAATGACTCTTCTCACTCGTGCAGCACTCCTCAACGAACCATCACAGAAACTTTTTTAGCCAGTGTAGCTCTGGAAATGGCCCCTCTTTAAATCGTAACAACCAAGACAACATTCAGATTAATTTTACAATTATGCATCAAAACGTGCAACATTTACCCTCATGGTTGGACATTTTAAGAATTAATTTGGACGAATTAAAGCCAGACATCATGGCAGTTTCTGAGCACAAAATGAGTGAAAACAAACTAAATATATTACAAGTTCTGGGTTATAATATATGTTCTTATTATTCTAGATCTTCAGTGGGCGGAGGAGTAATGATATTATCCAAAACACATCTCAATACTAAAAAATTAATAATTCCTTCAGTTCAAAATTTGTTGATTGACAAAATATTTGAATGCTGTCTGGTTGAGGTATTACTAGAAAATTTTAACTGTGTATTATGCTGTATCTACAGATCCCCAATACCAATCTTTTTCCACAATTTTATGTCAAATTTTGAAGTTTTATGTTCTATTTTAACTAACAAATACAAAAATGTAATATTAACTGGGGACCTGAACATTAATGTTTTAAAAAGAGATAATTATTACAAAGACTTTGTGAGTGTACTTAAATCACACAATTTAGAATATAAAGTTGACTTTCCGACAAGAGTAACATTACAATCAGAGACAGCTATAGATAATATAATTAGTAATATTAAAGATTATGAACAGCAAGTAACAGGACTCATAACACACATCTCAGACCATGATGCTCAATTACTTGAGATTTTTAACTTAAATATAAAAAAGAAAATTTCAAAAAAATATTGCAGGAATTTTAATCCAAATAATATTGTTACCTTTAGTAAATGTTTATCTCAGGAATCCTTTATGGAGGTATATCAGTCAATAGTTAACACTAAGTATGAAACCTTTTTAAATATTTTTATGTACCATTTTAGTAATAGTTTCCCAAAACTTATGGTAGATATCAAAGATAAAAAAATTGATCAATGGATCACTGACGAAATAAAATGTAAGAAAAACGAAATCCATCAACTTGAAAAAGAATTTAAAAAAATAAGGATGAACATTCTAAAGTTTTAATCAAACATTCCAAACAAGAATTTAAAAACTGTATAAATAGGAATAAGAAACATTTTTTTTTATAATAAATTAAGTAATTCTAAAAACAAATCTAAAATGACTTGGAATCTGATTAAAACTGAGATAAATAAAGAATCAACTGCAAAGCATAATATTAACATTGAACAAGATGGAATTTTAGTAAAGAACCCTATTTAGATAGCAAATTTATTCAATGATTTCTTTAGTTGAAAAATCTGTTTTACCAAAGATTCCTCAGGGTAATAGTAACTTACTGTTAGAAGACAATTTTTCAACCCAATCTAGGTTTAAGTTTAAAACCATAACAGAAGAAAATCTTAAAAAAGTAGTTCACTCCTTTGAAAATACATTTTCTGCTGGCAAATGATGATGTTTCCATTGATATTGTAAAAAAAGTCCTCCCTGTTATATTGAAACCCTTATTGCATGTGATAAACTCTTCTATTATCTCTGGAATATTCCCTGAATCATTAAAAATTTGCTAGAGTAATTCCCATTTTTAAAAAAGGAAATCCTAATGATGTGTCATGCTATCGTCCTGTGTCATTGCTACCCATCTTTTCAAAAATACTTGAAAGAGTTG
The DNA here is from genome assembly GCF_021130785.1 of Homalodisca vitripennis. Taxonomy (NCBI): domain Eukaryota; kingdom Metazoa; phylum Arthropoda; class Insecta; order Hemiptera; family Cicadellidae; genus Homalodisca; species Homalodisca vitripennis. The sequence goes on along the minus strand of NW_025781447.1, from coordinate 21,511 downwards.
TTCACTTTCAGTTAGTAGATTATTTAGTAGAACACCAACTCCTAGATAAAGAACAACCCGGTTTTCAGTCAGGTCGATCAACAATTACTGCAGGAATTGAGTTCATCCAAACAATAATCGAGTCAGTTGATAAAGGGAAAAAGTTTTTAGGTGTATTTTTAGATATGACTAGAGCCTTTGACAGTGTGTCTCATAAAAAACTTTTAAAGTCATTAGAAAAACTAGGGATTACTGGAAAACAATTGGAATGGTTTGAATCTTATCTCCAAAATAGACAGCAGTATGTTGAGATTGGAACATTCAATATCAGAATTTTCAGAAAAATACAATTACATCCGCAAGTTCAATTCCCAGAGACGAATAATTAAACATGGTGTGCCGCAGGGGTCTGTCCTGGGACCTCTCTTGTTTCTTTGCTACTTGAAGGGTTTACCTGGAGCGACCCCTGTTGGTAGTACTATTTGTTTGTTTGCTGACGATTCGAATATAACAATATCAGGAGATACTAAAGAAAATGTTGAAGTTTCATCATTTATTACTTTGTCAATTGTCAAAGAATTTTTGGATCATAAAAATCTTCTACTAAACTCAAGTAAATCTAATTTTATATCATTTTGTACAAAACAAACAAGGAATAAAATAAACCCACAAATAACGAAATAATAGAACAAGTTGAAGTAACAAAATTTTTAGGGCTTTTAATTGACGAAAAACCTAAGTTGGGAACAAGCACACTGATCATGTGGTAGGCAAAATGTCAACAGGCTTATTTGCTCTGAGACAATTGGCAAAGTACTGTAGCTTGGAAACATTAAAAATAATATATTTTTCTTTAGTTCACTCACATCTTGCTTATGGGATAAGCATATATGGAGCAACAAAAAAGGGAAATTTAGATAGAATTTTAATACAACAAAAGAAATCATTAAGAATTATGTGCAAATTAAAAAGAGAAGACTCAGTCAAACATCTTTTTGCTATTCTAAAAATATTAACTGTATATGGGCTCTATATTTTAGAAACTATGACTTACGTAAAACAGAACTTTGACCCGATTTTATCTGTAAATAATCATATTCACAACACTCGATTAAATAGACAGGTTGAAACACATCATTTAGATTTTTTTAAGAAAAAAACTAAATATATGGGAAACAAAGTTTTTGTATATGCTACCAAGGCATATTTTACTGGAAAATAATTAATGTAAATTCAAATCTAAAGCGAAAGATTATTTAATAAATTTATCTCTTAATTCGCTAGATGAATATTTTCTCAGCTAGAAGTAAGCAATTCTGACCTAACTGTTGTAAGGAATCTAGGAGGGGCCATTCTATGTTTGGTATAACATAATATATTTTAATATAAATAAAAATCTATATTAAAGTCCTATCTAGTATTAAGTCTTGACCATTTGTAATTTGACGCTATTTATTGTACCTTTGTACATCAATCAATCAATCAATCAATCAATCAATCATCTTTATTCATATTTGCACAGTAAGTACAAGAATAGTGTCATATTTTATCTTATTTTCTATATATATTTTTTTTCTTAGTAGTACACTATCATTACAATACAGAATTGTAAACAATCTAAAGACAACAATGCCATTACACACTCATTTATACTTAATTAAAATTTTTTATAACCACCAAACTAACATATTTTATTGCTGACATTTTAATTGTTGTGAGAAATAAACTCTTCTATAGAGTAAAAAGCAGCATGTGCTAAGAATTTTTTTCAACAAACTTAAAAAGGTATTAGGGTTTTGCTCTTTTTTTATGATTTGGGGTAAATATTCAAAAAATTTATTTCCTTTAAAAGTGGGTTTTTTTTTCAAAAAATAATAATTTATGAGGTTCAACCAATCTATGTGACCTAGTGTTATACCTATGGGATGTATTACCTATTGCAATTCTTTTATTGATAAATACAAATTTAACTGACTCGTAAACGTACAAACTGTAAACTGTAAATATATTAAGTTCTGAAAAACAAATGTTTAACAGAGTCTGTTTGCTTCAAATTAAACATGATTCTTAGTGCCCTTTTTTGTTGCATTAAAAGTTGGTTCATATTTCTTTTTGTTGTTGATCCATAAATGCAAATTCCGTAGGAAATATGTGAATGGATTAAAGCATAATATAAATTTTTTAAAGTTTCAATATTACATGAATGGGCTAGTCTCCTTAAAGCGTAAAGACCGCTAGACGTTTTACGAATTACAAGATTAACATGTTCTTCCCAGGCTAAGTTTTCGTCTATAGTCAAGCCTAGAAATTTTGTTTCCTCCACCTGCTCCAATATTTCATTGTCCACAAATACTGTAGGAAAAATTTTATTCCTTGTTTGTTTTGTTGAAAAGGAAACAAAACTAGATTTAGATGAGTTTAAAAGAAGGTTTTTACTGTTTAAAAAGTCTTTTATTAATGATAGGCCAATGTACGATGAAAATTCAACTAATTCTTCAGTTTTTGCATTTACGATTACATTAGTATCATCTGCATGGGCAGATGCATTAAATAAGGAGGTGTATCGGATGCGGCTAGCTCGGGTGCAGCGACAAGCAGCTCTCAGAGTCGCATCAGCATATCGTACAGTTTCTGAGCCTGCCGTCCTGGTGATTGCTGGAGTCATCCCGGTCAAACTTCTGGCTGAGGAGAGGAAAGCAATATACCAGCGAAAAGGCGAGATCGGCAAGGAACGTGCCACATCAGAAGAGCGCACCCGCACCTACCGGCAATGGCAGGAGTTGTGGGATCAAGAGACCCGAGGACGTTGGACAGCACGGCTGATACCGATGGTCCAGCTCTGGGTGAAACGGCGACATGGTGAGGTGGACTATTACCTCACCCAGTTTCTCACCGGTCATGGATATTTTCAGTCCTACCTTTTCTTGATGCGAAAGACCGGTTCACCGGACTGCATTTATTGCCCGGGTGTTCCCGATGATGCGGAGCATACATTCTTCCGCTGCCCACATTGGGAAAGGCCCCGCCTTGAGGCAACACGCACTCTGGGTGTTTTTTCGGTGGACTCTGTCTGTCAAGTGATGCTGGAGGGTCAGGACAACTGGAACTGTGTGTCTCATTTTGTCCAGGGTATTCTCCGCGCTAAAAAGATGGATCTAGACCTAAATGCGGTTTAGACCTTTGACTTTCTGATGGCTGGATAGGCGCGAGCCCTGAGTGCTTAGGTAAAATTCAGACCTAACCTGAAGTAATGTGACAAACAGTTTCCGGGTTGGGATCCTGAAGTATAGAGGAGGTTTTTAGTGGGTAGTTTACCACCTTTTGAGAGTCCCACACTACAGGCTGGCCACCTGTGTGCGTAAATGCATTTTCCTTCCTCTCCCTAAAAAAAAAAAAAAAAAAAAAGTATCATCTGCATAAAGACAGACCTTTATTGTTGATATCCTGTACTACTCCAGGTAAACCTTTTAGGTAGCACAGGAATAATAAAGGACCTAAAATCGATCCCTGTGGGACTCCATATTGTACTTTTAAAAGGTGAGAGGAATATTTTTCTTTATACTTAATTTTTTTACTATCCAAGAAATGGTCTATTTCAACATATTGTTTTCTTTGTGATAGATATGATTTGAACCAAGTTAACTCAGTGTTCTCCACTCCTAGATTTTGAAGCACATCCACTAACTTCTTATGTTCTACGCTATCAAAGGCTCTTGACAAATCTAAGAAGATTCCAATTACTTTTTCACCTTTATCGACAGATTCAATAATCGACTCTATAAACTCAACACCGGCTGTTATAGTAGATTTGTTGGACCTAAAACCATGTTGTTCTTTGTCAAGTATCTTATTAGACTCTAGGTATTTATAAAATTGATTAAAAACTACTTTTTTCTAAAATTTTTGAAAATACAGGAAGTAAAGATACAGGTCTGTAACACTTGACATCTTCCAAATTACCCTTTTTAAAAATAGGAATGACACGAGCTAATTTAAATTTTTCAGGAAAATACTCCTGAAATTAGAGAATGATTAATTATATGGGTCAGCGGAGTGTTGATAAAAGGCAAGGCTACCTTAATGATCGTAATAGGGATGTCATCATTTCCTGTTGAGTATTTGTTTTCAAAAGAATTTACTATTTTTTCAATTTCGTTTTCTGTTTGCCATTTCAAATTTAAATTTTGTGTCCACTGTAGGGAAATTTGACAAATTCAAATTTGCAGAATATTCTGTAATTTCTGGTAACACTAAGTCTTTGACTGCATTAACAAAAAACTCATTGAAAGTATCACATATAGCAATTGGGTCTGTTATGTAATTCTCTTGATAAAATAATTTAATATTTGCCTTACATTTTGGCTGTTTACCTGCTTCCATGTTAACTAATTTCCATGTGGTTTTAATCTTATTTTTGGAATTGACAATTTTTTTCCTCAAAGTAGTTTTTTTTACTATTAGCTATATTACTTTTTAGCTCTCTTTTTTATGTTTGATTAATAACTTTAAGTTGTTATCTTTAAACCTTCTAAATTGGGATTCCAATTCTATAATTTCATTCTGTTTTATAATTAATTCTTCATCAATCCATTCTTTTGTTTTACATGGGTTTTCTGTTACATACCGTTTAGGAAAATCTATATCAAAATAATGTTTAAAAATACTGTAAAAACTATCATATTTTAGATTAACAGTAGATTGGTAGACCTCAGACCAAGATTCTGAGCTTAGATGTCTGCAAAAAATGTCTATGTTACTATTTTAAAATTTTCTTACTTCTTTCCTAGTTAAATTTGTGCTATCAGAAACTGCATTCATCAAATTCATTAGTTGACCATCATGATCCGAAATTTGAGTAATTACTCCATTTATACGAACATTGTTTGGTTCTATATTAGTAATAAAGTTGTCAATTGCAGTCTTAGAGTGGTCTGTTACTCGGGTGGGAAAGTTAACCATATACCTCATACCATATATAGACAAAATATTTACAAATCTGTTATAAGTATAATTTTTTATCAGAACATCTATATTAAAGTCTCCTGCAATTACAATTTGTTTTAAATTTTGTGCACAAAACATCTAACAGTATTTCTAAATTGTGAAGAAATTGGTCCAGATTTGAGTAGTTCGGAGATCTGTAAATACATCCTATTATAAATGAAAAACTACCTGTTGTTATCTCTGCTAGACAATACTCAAACTCTTTTTCTATTAATAATGACTGAATGGAAGGCATTTCAACACTCTTAAAATCTATATCTTTATGAGCTAAAATTATAACACCTCCACCTCGAACCGATTCCCTTGAAAAACAAGACGCTGTTTACATAGTTTGAGATTTGTAGCAAATCCAATTCTTCTACTGTCATTTTGTGTTCGCTAAGTGCAATTAAATCCGGTTTTGATTCTTTAAGGAAAATTTCAAGTAAATCTAAGCGAGATGGAAGATGTTGTACATTGTGATGTAAAATTGATATTGTATTTTTGACTATGTTATTGGAGGAAGCAGGAAATGTACTGGGAATGTGACACTTGGATGAGCAATTGGTTTGATTAGTCATCCCTGTAAGGTATTTTCTGACACTGGAGAGTTTAAAGAAGAGGAAGGTTTTACATCAAAAGCTTCAATATTTTTTGGTGACATAGTTAGGGTTGTAAAAGGGGGGCTTGGGCAACTGTTTACAGAGAGAGTGTTGTGCTTGAGGTGTGTAGAGAAGGCGGTTTCTTGTGATCTGTTGTGACCTCTAGGTGTAGCTGTGGCTTCTGCGTAGCTGCGATCACCGGGAGACACCGTTGGAGTGGATGTTGGAGTACGGCTCTCGGGAGTAGGTTTCTCAGCTTGCTGTGGTTCTGTAGGCAGTTCATTAATATTTGTCTCTGGTAATAGTGTTGACTCTGAAGTTGAGGATGATGTTTCCAGTTCGGCCAAGATGGTAGTTCTAGAAGAACGCACAGGGGCAGTTTCAATAGTGTTCCTGTTGTTGTTGGAGTTTGAAGAAACTGGGGGAACCTGTTGACTGGCAGTTACTTCTTCTGCCACTTGTTTGTAGATTTCATTTGGAATGAGCATAGTTTTTGGTTTTGAATAAAGAATGTTTGAATCTTGAATGGAAGAGCCTCTGAATAGAAAAGGACCAATGCCCTCGATCTGTCGCCTCCTGGTAAAGGCAACCACAGCAGCCTTTGTGGGGTTGACAGTAAGGCCCACCTCATCGCACCAATATCCCACCCCCCTCATAGTCTACTCACTAACACTTGCTCCCATGAGGGTTGTAACAACCAACCTCTCCGTGAGCAAGGCCCTTATCCAGTCACATATTTGACCATCAATACCACGTCTTGAGACCGCATTGATAATCGCCTGAGTAGCTGTGACCGGCGTTTATTGCAGTGGAACCAAAATCCAATGGTGAATAACCAGAAAAAAAATCTAGTGACCAACAAGATCATCGATAATGATATTTCACTACTTGCATTTCACCATTTGTATTTTACTATTTCACCGTTAATTTGGTGATGAGTTCACTGGTTTAGCACCAATAGTAATACTTGTGTATTATTGCACTATTGTTATGATGACAGGTCTCGGGCCACTCTGTACTGTTACGGTCTCTGCTACAGCGAGAAGCCCATCCCTCTGCCGGATTCCAAGCCTGGACTGCGGGTGTTCCAACTGAAGGCAGAGGGCCAGGACTCTGTCAGTAAGTATGATGTTCCAGAATTTCACCGCTCATTTTGTATCAAATGTTTTAGTACTGTCAAATGAATGGGGAGCAAAATCTGAATTCAGCGCTTTTGATGATAATTTAATGTATAGAAGTTGATAGAATTTAGCATTTTTTAAGTGCATAAAACACATGTGGTTGTATGTGAACATTCATGTCATAAACAGTTATTGTTTCAACCAACAAAAATTCAAACGCAGGTGCCTCACCGAGGATTGAGAACTAAAGCATTTCAAGAGTTTGCTAGTATTTTCGCTATGTACTGCTGATGGTAGTTCCTAGATCTAGTTGTTGGATTGTGCTGTGAACATTGTTCTATTAAGAGTTTTGTGTTTTATATTCTCCTGGTTCTTAATTACTTATTTCCATGGCCACTGATACCCAAAGTGTTATTTGGGCTCAATAATGATCTCGTTCAATTTTCTGATCTTCTGTATCTTCTTCACCGACCCTCATATTGATCATTTCGATAAGCTCTCTGTCTTTTCATTTTTTCCTTATTTTGATGTTTGGCTTAGCCAAATATCAAGTATTTCAGTAAGTTGATTTACAATATAGCAGCTGCAGTGACGCTCAGATCCAGTATGTTACACAATATGTTCAGCAATTATCACTTACGAAACTTCTTCAGCTACGTAAATTACACATACTTTCTATTCAACATTTAATCATCTAAACCGAATATCCTGTTTATCTGTCCAATCATATCAAGTTTAATCTCTGATATTAGTGAACGACGTACAAGAAGGGGAGCCACTTACTATCAATTCCAATCCATCGATCATAAATTTTTAATAGGTCCTGTACTGTTAAAGCTTGTCGTCTTTGGAATGCTCTCCCCGATGATATTAGATGTATTGAGGACCGTGCACGCTTCGGGGCAGGGGTTAGGGGCCTGCTGCTGGGGGGCCTGTATAATATATATATACACTTTTTCTTTTGTATTTGAAGTTTTGAATTCATTTTAACATGTAAATTTTTACTTTAAGCTCATTAAATTTTGTATAGGTTAAGAATTTTTATTTTATATTTAAATTATAATTTAATAATTTACCGTAATTGTATCAAAATATAGTAAATTTACTGTATACAATATAGGTTGAGTGGTAGAGACGGCTTGATAAGTCTAACTCCGCCTCTTTAATAAAGGCATTTTTCATTTGATTTAATTTAATTTACATTTCATTTCATTTAATTTTCATTTTATTTCATTTCATTTTCATTTCATTTCATTTCATTTCATTTCATTTTTATTTCATTTTCATTTTCATTTTCATTTTCATTTTCATTTTCAATTCATTTAATTTTCTTTTAATTTCATTTTAATTTCATTTCATTCAGTTTTGGAGCAGTTTTAAGCATTGACCTGGCAGTGACATGGACAATGTGGACTGTACTGTAAGGTTTGTTGCAAATATGTCCAGCAATTGAATGCCAGTAGATGAACTAAACGATGTTATATATTCTTAGATATGTAATATGCTCAGTGCTAACGTCTGTTGCATGTTATGTTCCAGGTAACTACAATGCTATCTACTACGGGCCTATGGACGGGGAAGCTAAAAGTGTTCCCCTGATTGTTTGGCCACATGGCGGTCCCCCATAGCAGCTTTTTCGAATGCTACAGTGTCTTCAACCAGTTCTTCATCAGTGCTGGTGAGTGTGTCGAGGTAATGGGTTAATGTTATATAGCCTTTTTGTCTGAAGGCTATCCGTGGTAAAATTGTAACTTCAGGGTCTTGCTTTATCATCCTCAATGTTTTTAGCGGGAACCTGAAGAATATATGTTTAGAACTAGTTCAAATCCTTACTATCCAAAAATGGAAAGTTATGGAAACTGACGTTTAAATTAACAAATAATGAAGAAACTGAGAAACTGTGTGTAGAAAGTAAGATTAGGACTTAATCATGGTGTGGTGTGTATTTTTGTACCTCAGACTTTGTTTATCATATCCATAATATAAAATAATTATTATATACAGTTTTATCCAGAAATGTTCAAGGAACATTTTCCTTACAAGTAGTATGTATATATGTATTTTAACCCTGGAACTGGTCATCCAAAAAAAGTTAATTCAAAGTTTTCGATTTGTTCAAATGTTATGATTGGTGATGTGAAAAAAGCAAAAGATAAGGCATTTAGTTTTGAGTAATCCCAAAAGGAGTAAAAGGTTCAATTGTTTTACATATTATGATAAAACCAGATAGTAAAAATCGCAGCTTGTCAAAATCGTGAAACTTTATTCAGTTTTCACTTTTGATTATTCAGTCCACGTAACTAATTTTTTTAAATAATTTCACTTTTAGCTTATAACAGTTCAAAATAAATGTTACTAAAAAAAATTCCTTGTTGTTAGAGTGATTTTGAAAGTTGTCGTAATTGTACCAAAACATTACAATTAAGTTACTCTTATTACTAGTAAATAAGAAACAAACATCTGATCGGTAGAATAAAAACAGCTGTTTAAACTGGCTGATTTGTAGCAGCATGCACAGCTGGTGCTGTACGTAAGAACATATGGAATAGTTTCCGAGATTACAAAACGTATAGATATCTATAGGCACATCAAAATGATCAGAAAATGTTGGTAAATTGGATATTTCTCTTTCTATAACCAATACGTTCAGCATATTTTAGAGATGTAATAACACAAAACATAGGCTGTGTTACAAGATCTAATATTAGGTGCTGCCATCTGGAACTCCCAATAATGGGTTTTTGCCAGTTACAGGTGTAAGAATTAAGTACTAAATGTAGAGTACCAAGATCAGCTCTAATTACAACAAGGAGCTCAACTATCCCTATTAGTTAGATGTAGTTAGAGCCTGTTTGTGCTACAATAAGCCTGTGTTGTTACTAGGTTTTTGCAACACTGCAGGTGAACTACCGTGGTTCTACAGGTCAGGGTCAGGAATCTGTGGACTTTCTGCCTGGCCGGGTTGGCAACACTGATGTGAAGGACTGCCACCAGGCCACATTGACCACACTGCACGCACTACCCTGCCTGGACCCTGACAGAGTGGTACTGTACGGCGGCTCTCACGGTGGCTTCCTGGTCACCCACCTAAGTGGCCAGTATCCGGTGAGTTTTGGATACGCACAGAGAAATTAAAGTAGCTAAAAAATATAATAACGGTTCACATTACGAATTAATACGTAGTAGTAGTAATTCAGACATTTGCCATCATTTATGTTACAAAAAAGTGTAATACCACATTTTGAAGATTGAAATCCCCTCTTCTTTAGGTAAAAAATCCTAATACATAAAAATGCACAAAAACTTAAACTAAAAAGTAAGGCAATGGAACTGGTACTAAAAATATTTACATGATACCTAACTGGTACACCAAACCCAGCAGGGATCACTTCTAGCTCGTTTATAGCTTTCAGATGAACCTACCAGTGGGCACAGCAAAAACCGATGTGTCACTTAAATCTGGGCAACTAAACTGTGGCACTAACTGCAAATGTTGCGATTCTGCGGTGCAAGGGTAATTCGATAGGTCTAGTATACTGCAGGAGATGATTGTTGGAGTTGGTGGGGTTCGTTCCCTAAATATCAGAGGTTCTTGCTAGCCTCAACGAGGGTGTGCCACCCCTGCCCGCTGAGGGGCTGGTTCAGAGGTGGCCTCCCCTTCTTACGGGGGGGACATGATTTTGAGACTAGTGCCCTAATTCTTCCTCATAGATCTCGATAGGAGGCGGCCCCTATCCCCTAACCTTACCAATCCTGATTGTCCTGTAACTCTGGAAGCAGTGCTAAGGTTCTTACAGGACTAAGTGCAACTTATAAGCTTCTTTTCCTAAGAGAATAAAAAAAATACTGGTACACCAACAACATGAAGTTGAGACAGTAGAGAATGATCCCAAGCGATGTCACTGCAAAGAAGTCAGAAGCACAAACAACACAACACACACGCACTAGTGAAGGTTGCGACATTGATAAGAAAATCAATATCGGCATTTCCTGTGGTTATCGCGGCGTGTCTTCTGAAACAAAGAGAACAGGAAGGAGAATGGTCAGGAGGAGGAGGGGTAAAATGCAGCCACCTCCGGTCTTATGTTTTCGTCCTGTACCTCAATGTCATAGTGTATGTGTATGGGATTGAAACTGTTTGAGGTAGTTTGATTGTTATAAAAGAAACAAATACACTATATTTTATGTGAAACGAAGGTATGCCATGCAGAAATAACAACAAATCATTCTGTCGAAGGAGTTAAAATAGTTAGAAACAAATTCATTAGATTTGAGTCAAATCATTGTAGGGAATAACAACAGAGTTCGATATGTATTATGGAGTAATATTGACAGTTCAGGTTGGAAGTGGTTTTGAAGGAATTTGTCACATTGAGCAAGTATTTCAATGTAGAACCCTGCTACCTTTGAGTTATGCTTTGAAACTATTCCTAAAAAACACCTGAACATAATTATTGTTTGAATTTGGAGTTTTATTTGGCTATCTATATAGTTAATTGTGTAAAATGGTGTCTAGCGTGAAATAAGAATAAATGAAATTGTACGGAGAGATATTGCAAATATTCATCTAACAAGGTTATGTAAATTTTTTTCTCTTAGAACAAGAAGCTGAGAAGTCGCACTTGGTCCTAAAAGGACATTTGTGGTGCTTTTGCAGTGACAGGATATTTTGGATGGGTAAGGTTGAGACTAGTGGCTGCCTTATGTCAAGATACACGAGGAAGTAATTTAGACATTAATCTCAATCGCGTCTTCTTGGAACTGTAATTTCCCACAGTAGACTAAATCTAGCGATCCACCCTTGCATCCCAATATCTCTGCATTTTGCGGTTAGTGATGTACCGCTCCAGGACAGCCATAAGGTTGCCTAACACGTAAGTTTTTGCTGTACTCAGTGTAGGTTCAACTGGTAGGTGAGTGAAACCTCGTGGAGGTTATGTAGCTCGGTTACAAACCAGAATTTAAAGTTTGAATTTTCTACAAATACATTTTTTTGATCGTGGGTGTCAAAATTATATTATGTAACGAATATGTATCACTGTAGAACTCTGAATAAATTATATTGTCTTATTATTATTTACAGTGTAATTTTATCAGTCTACTCTTTTCTAAAGCTTACCTATGGTCCATGATTGAATTTCTGTTCTCAAATATCGTCTCACACGAAAAGCACAATTGTGTACAGGTAAAAACCAATTTGGTACAAGTGATGAAAATACAATTGGCTGAACATTAGTGAAGCGTATCACTCGAGGCACTGGAGAAATTTCATTTCCGTCTGTCTGTCTGTCCGCATAATATCTCAAAAAACAAATTGACCTAAAGACTTGAAATTTTGAATGAAGTTCCATTTCTATATAAGAAACACTGAGTTCGATGATGGTGTTTGTCACTCCATGGTATTTGGGTGAGCATTAATCCATTGTGGATCACTGATGAGCTGGGCTCATCACGCAGTGGCCGGGCCTAACGGTACGATGACGAGCTCAGGTCGCAAAAGCGGTCTGCTTTAAGTTTCCCTCCAAATAGTTCTATTAATGTCTGATAGATCGGGCGATGGTCTTCACTTGTCAACTAAGAGTGTTTAACAACGGTCTACGTTTAGAGTTTTCAAAAGTTTTATAAATATCCTACAGATCGCAGTTGTATATCGAAGTTGAAAAATCATTCATATGAGTTTACTCTCTGCTTTTTAGCGCTTCTGATTGGGTGTTTTCCTCATTTGTTATTATAATACTTTTGAGGTTAGTGACACAGAACTAAACGACGCAGACGTACATGTTGGCGGGTTTAGTCTATACAATGGCCCGGATGTTGTAATCGCTTCGCCCGAGCCGCTTTATTTAGACTATGATTCAGACATCATCCCTGATACCCCAGAACCTTGCTCGAGTGTTATCGTTCCTACATCACGGATACCCCAGCAGGCTCATGTTCCATCTGAACGAAATACCTTCATAGCTGAATTTTCTAGTATACAATAGCGAGCGATACCGTGGCGCACCATTGCTGTTCGTGCGGCCGCTGACCGTAAATTAATTCGTGCCCGCTGGTGCCCGTGCGCCAAAACAATACGATCCGCAATGGGTTAACAAATATTGTTACATTGTTTTTGTTGGTGACCATGATGGCAACTATAAAATAGTAGACTAAATAAATTTGTAAAGATTTATTCAAATTTATTCAATCATATAAGATTTTAGCATGTATTAAATTAACACATGTAGCTTATTCATACAGTAAAATAAAAAAAATAGTAGTGGGAAAGTCAATGTTAAAATTCTGTGACTAGATTTAATTTCAGCACAATCTTGCATTGTAGTACTCTCCCTACCTCACTGGAACAACCAAATCGGTTCTATTTGGTTGGCCGGTGAGTGCAGACCTATTGAAATCTGTATTCTGTCGTTCAGTTTTAAACAATGAGTGTTTTTATTAACTGCATGTGTTTTTATTAGAGTTAGTGTGCATGGAATAGGCACACAACATGGCTGAGTTGTGGTTCCTAACTTGTGCGTGTCACGACACTCTGGTATGTTTTGTTTACTTTAACCAAGATTTGTAGTATGTATTAGGTTAGTCATCCACCTGAGGAAGAGATAAGATTGTAGATCTCGAAATGTAGTGTTACTGATAGTATTGTGTCACTGAACGATGGCAAATATCTGGAAAAAATCCTGTTTCCTTCACTGTTTTTTTATATTAAGTGTTTATTGATAACTGTAGATGCAAGAATTTTAGGTATTGTCTTACAGATTACAGGATTATTTAGTTGTGAAGTAGTTTGCACAAATTACAAGAATGTTGTCTAAAGTTAAATTTATAAAATAGGAAATTTGTTCAGCAACTTAATTAGCAAGTAAAAGTCCTATAATTCGTTACGTGATTGAACATGAAAAGTAAATAAAATCAATTAGCATTAATATGACAAATTCACTGTCAGACATATCTGTTCAATAAGCATATTGTCAACTTGCCATTTTGATTTAGCAGTGTTTGCATGTTTTTTCAGGGTGCCATGTTGACTGTCTTTTTATGTTACTACAGTAGAGTGCATATTATCCAAAAAGCTGGTCATCTAAAATGTACAGTTCAACAAAAGCACTTCAGATAGTCGTGTAAACTCAAAATTTCCACTTGTGCGGTCAGGTGACGATTAAAAACACGGGCGGTCAGAAGTGCACGTTATGCGATTTTCCAATTGTTTCAAGGTTCCACGTCCGCCTGTACACCTTCACCTCTCTTCATACCGCTGATATCAGTGTTGCTGTAACTGTCCGTGCTGCGTAACGTCTAGCATTAACGGCGAAAACATATATTTGTTCATTTATTTTTTTTCAATGGCAACACCACTAATTACAATATAATAATAAACTGATAATAAGATATATATATATTAGAACCAGTAACAATATCAATAATATATAACAGAAAGAGCAAGTTTCAAGTTTACTTTATTTAGAAAAATACAATACATTTTCATCCCCAAGGCGCAGAAATGCGCGGGCAGGGGCGCAGTTGGTGCCTAGATTCTCATTGAAATTAACTAATGCTTACTACACACTATAAACAATTATAGCAAAAATGCATTATTGCATGTTATGCACAATTACCCAAATTCATAATTTGTTACAAATAAAATATATTAACAATTCACATCATCAAATACATTAATAACTTTGATAAATAAATATAATAATAATTCATATAAGCAATAAATATATTAACAACTTAGATAAAGAAATATAATAACAATTAATGTAATCAAAAAACATATTAACAATTTAAATAAATAAATATATTAACAATCTAGATAAATAAATTCATACATTTACAGAGCAAACAAAACAGTGCATGACATAATAATATCATAAATTCATAAAAAAAACTATAAGACCGATTACAGAGCATCCATCAACCAGGATAATATGAGTGCAATAAATAGCTTTATAAACAAATAATTAGCTCGTCAAAAACTTATTAATTTTATTAAAAAAACAAAAAAAAGGAGGAAACTCATTTTTTATGATGACTGAAGTGAATATTGATGTATTGAATACAATACAGGCTCAATCACTGACTGCACTGGAAAAGGACAGGTTAATTCGGATTTGGATTGTATGCTCTGCTTAGTTTTTGTGGCAAACTTAGAAATATAGAACAATTAAAATACTGTGCATTGTGGACGAAGCTTGTGTGTTGTCTTTGAAATGACTATAAGACTTAGCAGTAAAATAATATAATTAGTTACAAGTAAAATTTTAAGAAAATCATCAATGGATTTTAAACGTGTGTAAACGCACTGTACAGAGGTTTAGGAGATTGTGTCTACTATCCGTTGCCCTATTGGTCAGGTCTGATACTCCTGGACTGAACCTATTTGTTGTAGGACTTCTAACAAGGCTGTGGTAGCCCTCAACCCTGTGACGGACATTCTCGTCCATGATAGCCCTCCACGGACATTCCCGACTGGTAAGTTCCTAGGCTTCCTCCCTTGCAGGGGTACCAACATTGACACCGGACCACTGACGGAGCACCTGGAGCAGTGTTGCCACCCCCGAGCGGTGACGTGAAATGGCCACATTTTGTTACAGGACTTTTACAAAAGCCGTAGCGGCACGTAATCCTGTCGTTAGACCTGATCTCGGCATTTCACCTCTCCGACATACCGGACTGGTAAGTATGTCATTCCACATGACATACATACATAATTACATTATACTTAGAATTGTTTATGAGGAGTATTCAAAAATAAGGTTTGTCAATTTAATTTATGTATATAAGTGTAAGTTCAAGTTCAAAAAATTCTTTATTAGTAGTAAATTACAGTACAATACATACATTTCATGTGCTATGTATAGCACGTGCGAAATAAAAACATGGTTTAATTTAATTTTATATTGTCTTTCGTGTGTCGTTTGGCAATTAGTCCTTAACAGTTACTTACTTGCTGGTGCAGCTACCATTCCATAACTCAATCCCACAATTACAACCTTTCAAACTAAATAACAGTGAATATTATTAATACTAACAGATTTCTATAACCTGTAATTCCATTACAATAACAACAAATACTTTCTTTAACCAAAAACCAGAAAAATCTATAATGACACAAACAACATAATCAACATTATAAATAACACATGTCTAAATAAATAAATAAGCAGGGAAAAACACATACACATAAGTGACAGTATATGTTAAGGAAGAGATGATTGATTCAGCGATTTTTCCGTAATTTGTCATTATGAAAACAGTCTCAGAACTTCCAGAAACATTTCTCACTGTCGATGTAATCATTTTAATAAAATACCACAATTTTCAGCTACTAGATGTTGAAAAAGATTCAGTTCTCCATCTTATACATAGGTATAGTTCTGGCATACTGCAAAACTAATGATAACATTTCTATTGTAGGTTTATTTTCCATAACTGTGACACGGTTTTCAATTGTGTCTCAAGTGGGGCATTTTACTAGTCTAACATGAAATAAAATATACAAAAGAATCAAACTGCCTCCGGACATTTCCATTCCCAAAAAGAAGCCTAGTGTCTGTTATTACAGTCACTATTAAAACTGTTATTCATTGTTGATTACATGATCTTATGTTCATATAGTCAAACTAATATTTTGTAAATTTTTTAACATCCACCGTTTGAGAAAATATAAGAAAATCAAATGTACAGATGTGAAAGTAATATAAATACATGTTTATAAGGAAAGAATAAGTATTAAAAGAACAAATCATCAAGTCATTATGTTAAACAAACTTAAACACAAAAACATTTAAATATCACACATAGAGTTCTACAGGTCTCAGAAGACATATTTATTGGTTGAAGAAGTCTTCTGGTCAAAGAATGTTACTTTACAAAATTGTTTATATAAAACAGGATATGAGTTTAACCCAACTTGTATGTTAACTTTATGCTTTTTTTTACCTGAGGGAAAACCAGTACAGTTTTCTGTCACTTTATGTCATTTTACCAAAACCCAGTTTGTGTGAGTCTTGTTGGTTCCCTAAGCTCTTTTTATTATCTATGTTGTCAATATCCTGAATGCAATACTCACTGTAAATTTGTGATTTTAACCCTCTCCCGGTTCGAATTACCGTGACACGCTTTTGGCGCTACTGGGCTGAATTAAATCGGCCCGCTCTGCCGCGAGGGGACTGTCACTATCTTCTTGGTTAGAATGGTGAATTTCCTCATCACTAAAATACATCGCTATTCATGGAACTTTCATCGTCATGGAAAAACGCGATCAATTTCGCTATCACGCAAACACCTTGAAACCTGCCATCTATGAAGTACAGAACCAAGTGTAAAGACTGCGAAAAACAACTAACGAAATGATTTCAGTAAATAAGTGGTTATAAAAAAGTCCCAAATAGTTCATCAAATTACGTAAGATAGCAGCACAAGTCAGAAAGAATTGTACTACTAAACAACTAGATCACCGTCAATGAAACCGTTTCAAATTATTAATCCTAGATAGCGTCCCTAGTCATAAAACTATGAATAAAACAAGGCAACAATGACACTGCCAATAGATATTTCCAGTATTAGTTCCCCAACAAATCGTTATGATAGCAGCACAAAGCAGAGGGCGTTGATAAAGCAGTTGGAGGCGATTGGACTTTAGCGCCAGGCGCCCTGCCGAGGCGTTTGCCCGGGGAGAGGGTTAAATGTATTTTATATATTTTTGTAAATATTTGAATAAACGAACATATTGGTAGTTTAAGAATATTTTGCAATGTCTGTATATTCAAAATTGAACACAAATGATGGTAGAAATTTCAGGCATCGTCCATCATTATACATTTTGTAACATTATAACGGTGGCAAATGTTCCGAATCCTATTATCCTTTCAAACAATCCTTTGTCAATAATGAACTTTAAACAAAGAACTGAACAGAAGTACTGTTTGTTCTGTTGGGTTGCATCACTTGTGTTGGAATTTGCTTCTCCACTATCTGGAAACGTGTTTCATCAAGTCGCGATGTCAGTTGGAACTCTGAGTACCAACTTCCGTACATTATGACTACATATAGTTTTGATGTTACAGGGCTGCTGTCGAGGGGAGGGTTCCTGTACACAGGGCAAGGAGCAGGTAGAGATGACGGCTGAGTTCTACCAGAAAACTGCGAAGTGTCTCTCCCATACAGTACGCTGACAAGGTGAGTTAAAAATTTGTTGTTTGGAATATCGTATGCAAAATTAAAAACTACATTTCACTCGAGGAGAAAGCTTTGAAGAATCGTAATTGAAAATCGAGTCCTAAGAACTAATTAGCCATTACTCTCCAGCTGCGGGAGTTATCGCAATTTATCGTCACTGACATAGTAAGTTAGCTACACCATCATTGTTATTTGCCATTTTTGAGGTTACTTTGTAAAAATATACTAAAAATAATTGTTAAAACCTGTTAGGAACAGTTATTATGTTACTGTTTTTTATAGCGGTTTACATTGTATAAAATAAAAACAAATTTTCATAATTACGTTAGGCTTACAAAAGCCCATCTATCTACAACACATGTGGCACACTATTTTCCACGTGTTTATACGTTATATTATTTGGACGTGTACTATTATGTAAACGTACTAAAACGATAAATACTGTGCAATGAAATATAACATAAACTAGTACCATTAACATTGGTGAATGCAATGTACACCAGGTGAGTTGCACATTGCGTTCTATAATGTTGAAATGATCAATTGATATAAATCATGTGTTTTATAAAAAAAAAAACCAATTGATTAACCCATTGCCGATCGTATTGTTTTGGCGCCGCGGGCATGAATTTAATTTTACAGCAGCGGACCGCACGAACAGCAATGGTGCGCCACCATCGTATCGCTCGCTATTGTATACTAGAAAATTCAGCTGTGAAGGTATTCGTTCAGATGGAAACATGGGCCTGCTGGGGTATCCGTGATGTAGGAACGATAACACGCGAGCAAGGTTCCAGGGTTGCAGGGATGTTGTCTAAATATAGTCTGTTGTCTAAATAAAGCGGCTCGGACGAAGCGATTACAACATCTGGGCCATTGTCTAGGACTAAACCCCGCCAACATGTACGGTCTGCGTCGTTTAGTTGTGTCACTAACCTCAAAAGTATTATAATAACAACTGAGGAAAACACCCAATCAGAAGCGCTAAAAAGCAGAGAGTAATACTCATATGAATGATTTTTCAACTTCGATATACAACTGCGATCTGTAGGATATTTATAAAACTTTTGAAAACTCTAAACATAGACCGTTGTTAAACACTCTTAGTTGACAAGTGAAGACGATCGCCTGATCTGTCAGGGACACTAATAGAACTATTTGGAGGGGAAACTTAAAAGCAGATCGCTTTTGTGACCTGAGCTCGTCATCGTGCTGTTAGGCCCGGCCGCTGCTTGACGAGCCCAACTCGTCAGTGATTCGCAATGGGTTAAAACAAGCAAAGCGTTGCACGGTGAACATAAAGATAAAAGGATTTGTCCTCAATCATATACCCATTCAAGCATAGAATATCTAATTAATGAAAAAACAAAATTGGTTTCTGTAGAATATCTAATTAATGAAAAAACAAAATTGGTTTCTGTAGAATATCTAATTAATGAAAAAACAAAATTGGTTTCTGTAGAATATCTAATTAATGAAAAAACAAAATTGGTTTCTGCATCAGTCTTGTTGTAAACGTGAATTTATTTCTGTTTAAAGGTGAAAGCACCCCACCCTTCTGTCCATCGGGAAGAAAGATCTGAGAGTGCCACCATCACAAGGGATTTTGTATTACCACACCTTGAAAAACCTACACATACCCTGCAAGTGAGTCGTAAACTAGTCATTGCGTACTCACCTCAAACAAAAACAGGAAAGAAGTACGGACTTGTCTAGAAGTAGGAAATCTTCGCACTGGTGCCATTGCAGATCCCTCAGTAGAGTCACAAAGCTCCAGGAGGTGTTACTTCACAATCCCCCGTCTCCTTTACAGGAAATTTCTCTGCGGTTGGCAACACTGCTGGTGAAAGTTGCAATGCTGCTACTGCTAGTAATTGTGAACTCGCAGCTACAGCAGGGCGTCAATAACATCATATGTGTCATAAAAAATAAGTTTTTAAATCATTACTTTCAATTATTATGGTTTTGCATTAAAATTTGCAGGATTTTTGTCGTTAGTGTATGAGCACTTCTGGTTTCGAGTGAATTATATTTCCAACACCAATTTTGAGTCAATAAGTGTATATTATTGGCGATCGTAAATTACTTCAGTTTGAATATTTTTTTAAGCAGAGGTTGATTTCCTATTGTTTCCCGATCAAAGTAATATATAAACAACATTCTTATATATATTTCCACAACATTATGGAACATTCCAATACACAGGTCTAAGAGGCCTACTTCTTTCAAAAAGACAACTGAGATGGGTTTTATTATGGTTTTTTAAATTTTGTAGTATAACTAGCTGTTCCCCGCGGCTTCTCACGCTTTTTGTAAGCTTTGCTCATGTATGAGCACTTCTGGTTCAAGTGAATTATATTGTCAACGCCGATGTAGAGTTTACCTTGTTGACACTATCAAGAAAATCTGCCAAAAGTGTATGTTTACAGCCATTGTACACGTACATGTACTTAATAATAAAGTGGGTCTAACATTCAAGCTATGAGGCCAAACAGAAATTCATTTGAAAGACAAATATCCATAAAAACTTAGCGCCTTCACATAGTGTGTGGTAATTATACACAACTATCTCGTAATTGTAGTTTACAATGTGCAGGCGCTTTGGTAACTTATATATTTTGCAGCGCCTCCTGGTGGTGAGTTACATCAATGGGCATAGCATATAAACCTTCTACGTGGAAAAAATACATATACATACAAATTTTCATAATGATCGGCCAAATAGTTTCTGAGTCTATAAAGGACAAACACACAAACATTCATTTATATATTATACTAGCGGGCCCGGCGCGCTTTGCTGCGCATTTCAATAATTTTTTGCAAAAAGTTGCCCGCGGCTTCGCACGCAATTTCCCGTTGAAAACAGTACACTATATTCACTTATTCTTTTTCTATCACATTCTAAACATTGCTGAGATAATTGATAGTCGTTCCATCGTGAGCCTCTTGGGCGTATTATGAAGGTATGTACCATATTCCTGCCTCTATCTAGCTGTTACCCACGGCTTCGCACGCAAATCTTAAGAACCGAAGTCCTTATATTACTTAGTAAATTTTTTTTTTACTATAATAAATTTTAGATTAAATTAGTTATATCTCCGATGCCACGATTGAGCTTGCTTTGTTGTCTCGATCGAGAGAATATGTACACACGGAGTTTTGAGAAACCATACTTCTGTCTAAAAAAAACAACTAAGGTTGATTTTATAACATTCTTTATATTTGTAGCCAACGTAAGATAGTAATTATGATATCTGCATTACTCTTCTGATCAAGCATGAGCATGGTTTATATTAAATAAATATTGCAGTTAAAGGTGAATTTTTACGTCAAATTTGGAATTGTATTATCTGGATAGTAAAGTCTATGTTTAACCAGTGATTGCAAAAACAGTTTAAACAAAATTTGTCGTTTCTCTTAAGCTTACTCTATGCTTTAAAACTATAAGTGTAATATATGTTTACAAAGAACAGCTGATTAAAAATTTGAAAAGACGTTAACATATGTTTGCTGCAATGCATTTCTTATGGGTATTTCTTGTAACCAGTGGGGCGGAATCCTGAATCGGGAAAGGGATGGGCATAGCTTATAAACCTTCTCCGTGGAAAAAATACATATACGTACAAATTTTCATCATGATCGGTC
>NW_025781446.1:0-42018 GCF_021130785.1 Homalodisca vitripennis | reverse complement strand
AGATCGATGACCCGCTACTTCGCTAACCTCGGACAAGAATAAAAGAACGTAAATTAATCATCGGCCCTAGAACATATCTGGCACGAAAGCACTCATCCACGTCTGGTCTGGAGCAGGGCTCTCCCCGCGATCTCGAGTGTTGTGTTTGTACGTCTATAGTTAGCCGATTGCGAGGACCAGTGTTTTATTTGCCGGTCTGCCGCTCAGTCCGCCGCACCAATTACTGCCCGGGGCCCTGCTCCTGCATCACTGATGCGTCTCCGGTGTCTTTGTCAGCCGAGGCCGAGGTAATCGGCCCCATTACCCGGCGTGATGGCGGCCTTGCGCGGCGCGGAGTCTGTCATTGTTTGCTCGGCTCATCGGCATGGCGGCTGGGGAGTCCACGATGAGATTTCGAGAGAGCGCGTATCATTGTTTCTGGTCGTAGGCTGCACCCCCTCAGTTGAGGTACTTGCGTCACGCTTATGTATAATACTCGTACGCTGCACCCCCTCAGTTGACGTTCCTTGCATCACGATCATGTATAATACTCGTACGCTGCACCCCCTCAGTTGACGTCCTTGCATCACGCTCATGTATAATACTCGTACGCTGCACCCCCTCAGTTGACGTCCTTGCATCACGCTCATGTATAATACTTCGTACGCTGCACCCCCTCAGTTGAGGTCCTTGCATCACGCTCATGTATAATACTCGTACGCTGCACCCCCTCAGTTGAAGTCCTTGCATCTCGCTCATGTATAATCCTCGTAGGCAGCAACATCCACAGTTGAGGTCCTTGCAGATAGAGCGTGACTGGGTTCTCACTCATACTCAAACTGTCGTGACCGGATACCTTTACAGCACGTGTATTACCAACATAACACAGGTTAGGTATGAGAGGACCGGATGTGTGGTAGCGTTTGATGTACCCGACTCAGCGGCAGTTCGCCTCATGTCTGTTGTACAGGCGACGGTGGCCGGTAAACCCGAGCCCGAGGTGAGCTCGCTGCGCTCGACTCCCGCAGTTCGCTGTGTGGATCCAGTCTAGTTTTTTCGCGTCGGATAGTGTTTCTCGCCGGACTGGCCAGTTTTTGGCCACCCCCCTCCCATGAACTCCCCGCCTCACGGTGGGAAACTGCAGTAGTAGTCCTTGTACTTCGGGGTTTTATTATTGCGCTAACCCGTATAGAGTTTCTGCGCTTTCTGGTTGTTTTTTAATTGAGCATAAATTCACAGAAATCGATTAACGTCTCGGACGTGTTTTCCTCCATCAAATGGATTTTTAACACTCTACGTACCCAATCTTCGACTTTACGGCCGAATCTGTATTTGTAACAATGTCTCAATGCAAATCAGCGAAAAGGACTAAAACGTTACCTACACTCAGTTTGAAACACTTCAACAAACTAATTTTGTTATATTTTTATGTTAAACGCAGGAAAAATTCATAAGAAATCAAAGTCCAACTATGAAAATTTTGACAGGAATAACAATGACGTACGGACCAAATGATTAATGATGAGCAACCTTTAAAATTTTCAGTTTCTATTTGACCTTGAAATGTATTTCTATTTCACATGTTTTGCCATTAACAATCAATAAAATTCGTTACACAATGATCTTTATTTTGAAAAGTATCAATATTGCTCGATGTAAGAATGTTGAATGAGGAGGACTATTAACAGTTGTTGAAACCGCTTCACGCCCCCTAGGGGTAGCGTCATCAAGTACATGTGGAGGGGAGAGAAAGCTATCATTTCACTACCCAGAAGATGGACATACCATCGCTCTGCCACGGAGGAAATCCCCACCAAGACCCTCTCACGCACTGGGGAACATCACGCGTAACACCGTTATGTCAACAGAACGGCTCGAACATTAAATAACACTTTAAACACGTTTTACGAATCGTTCCACGGAAAGTTCACGAACACCTGCAGTAACAACATTTGCCCGCTGTAACGGCCGACGTGTACAACTATTTAAATGAGTTGCATTAATTCCACACAATGGCCCCACGCCACCACCACCTCATTATTCCCCACCACCGGCCGTTTCTCATGCGGGCAGGGTCGAGCCGTTACTGTTGTTATTTTCATACAGTTTATTACCGCACTTAACACACGGCCGTTATACAGGTCCCGGTGGCTATAGGCAGCACCCGTTTCTCCGATCAATGATCAATACTCAGATTGCGGTACATAAAACTAAGATTGGGAATGATACAGACTACTTCCAGTTTGTTTTGAATATTGTTCCATGACTTCTTATTCCTAAAATAAGGAAAAACGGGTTTTTTTTTTGAAGCAGTGGCAAAATCCCAATCTTGAGATACCACAAGATTAAAAGATTCACTAAATTAAAATCAAACTCTATTTAAAAACCGTGTTATTCGGCAAAAACATTAAATCCAAGTCATCCAATACAAGTTAGCAATTTTTGAATAGTAAAGTTATTTTAATCGTTGTAGCATAAATATGCGTGATACTGTCCTAATCCGATATCCCCTTTTGGCTGCAACTCGATCGTTACATAAGGACATATTAGGATGTTTATAATTTAGAAGATGATAATCGATCGTTGATGACACCACTTCAACGTAGTGACCAACAAGAAGGATGATTTCCTTAAATAAAATCAGCGATAAGAGCCTAGGGGATCATCTAAGTGTGATTTATTGGCGAGTGACCTGTTCATTCAAAAAACGAGGGCTTCGGCGAGTAGATAACCTTGTCCGTCACATCTTCTGGCTAATATTCTTCCAGCACACCCTTACATGAAAATATCAATAGTTGAGTAGTAGCATAAAGCAACAGCAGCCTCAGTATAAGCACCAAGCCTGATAGTGGTAGAATTCCACATTTTTATTGTTCTAATCTAATCACTTCCTAGAGTCCAAGGAATTTTTCTCCAAAAACCATAATTATCCCAGTTTCCCACAGCGAAATGTAGCCTCAGTTAAAAGCACCAAGCCTGATAGTTGTAGAATTCCACGATTATTTGTTCTAATCTTGTCACTCCTAGAGTCCAAAGGACTTTTCTCCAAAAACCATACTCATCCCAGTTCCCACAGCCTCGGTAACTGTTAGCCTCAGTAAAAGCACCAAGCCTGATAGTTGTAGAATTCCACGATTATTTGTTCTAAATCTTATCACTCCTAGAGTCCAAAGAATTTTTCTCCAAAAACCATAATCATCCCAGTTCCAACACCTTAGGTAACGAATTCCTTACTAATGAAAGATTGTGAACCACTACACCTTCTCGCATACGCATGCAGGAGACTCTTCTTTGTAAGGACACTAAGGCAAGGATGTGAGAGCTCAAGAGCCGAGGGCAGGAAGAAGGGACTGGTTGTAAGGCGGAAGAAGAGCCGATTGTGAGGGAACAACAAAGGCGCCGATTTGTTTTGTTAGTGGTAACGTCACTCTTTGTGCCTCTCCATTCTCCGTACAGTTGAGTGTGTTACTTTCACAGTGACGTATGACTGCTTCCTAATCGCTCGGCTGCTGGGAGCGAGCCAAGAGTTCAGGGCGCGGCCGCAGTCTCCTGTCGTGAAGTGCTTTTCTCTCTCGGTGTTGTTCGAGTGTATCGTGTTTCTACCTAATGGGTTTCATCTTTCCCATCGACAGGTTCTCTTGAGACTTTTCCAGTGCTCACGAACCTCTGCGGGGCTTCCAGTTGGCTGTCTGCATGACACAGTTTACAATTCAGACTGTCCAACCTTACCCGATAAACAAATTATTTAGTAACTTCCTGAATTCGTTCAGTCTTACAAATTTTTTCAAAACTACTTCCAAAAATATTGTGAAAATCCAATGAATTTCAAAAGCTTCCTTATTTTGGCCACCTTAGATAAAATTTTGAATACTTGCATTAGTAGCAGTCTAAAACTACGAAATCACACCAGTTACAACCTTCACGATTTGGTATTTTTTACAAAAAACAAGAAACAAAAAAAAGGAGTTTCAATGTAAAATATAATAAAAGAACTGTCGGAAGATTTACGACAGAGGCATCCTTGCCTCCTTCATTAATGAGCACCGGACAGAACATCAGGATT
Organism: Homalodisca vitripennis; assembly: GCF_021130785.1. NCBI lineage: Eukaryota > Metazoa > Arthropoda > Insecta > Hemiptera > Cicadellidae > Homalodisca > Homalodisca vitripennis. The sequence goes on along the minus strand of NW_025781446.1, from coordinate 37,976 downwards.
TGGCGACCCAGGATCTAGCAATAATTCTTGTAAAGCTCAAATCTAAGAACACCACCAATCAAACCGATAGGTTATCACGGCATATTCTAGAAAATGAGCATCTATAACGCATGAAGCTTGGCAACCCTACCAAATAAAATGAAATTAATTTTCCATATACCCTCAACAGCTTTCCTCTTTTCCAGGGATTTTGCAATATTTACTTTACGATCCTCTTTAGTAGTGGGAATCTCTTAAAAAGTGGGCGGTGGGGGCGCTGAATGAAATTGTTTTCTCAAATTTCACTCCATTAAGCTATTAAGTATAAAAACGGCATGAGTCTTTTCTCCCAATCGCTATGGGGTGCCGGTAACCGCTGTATCCCTCCCAGTAGAACATTTTTCATACGTTAGGTGCATAAAATAAGCTAATTCGTTGACAGGTCACAAAAACTTTAGATTTTTATTAATTTACTTAGTAGTGTTTTAGGTCGTACGATATTCGTGTAAGAGTAGTCCGGTATGGTGAAGAGTAGGAATAAGGATTGATCTGAGATGGTGATCTTTTACAGGTAGTAGATCAATTTCCACTTCTGGTAACCATTACTAGCTCCAGCGGAGAAAGCTACAGGAAGACCGCGCATTAAATTTGGAACGCGTAAGGTCAGCCACTATACTTCGCTGTTCGGAGCTCGAGTATATTACTTCAATCATTCATTTTGCTTTGTCAGGACACTCGGGTTAATAAATTGGCTCAAACAATTATAAATAGACCTTTTCTAAGATTAGTCTACTAGGTGAAAATGAGTAACAAGATTACGAAAGACCACAAAGGGTCTTTATGCTACACACAAATTTTTGCAATAACTTATTTGTTATTACAAAAACACTGAATCCAATTTCAATGAAAATCGTTTAAACTTATGAAAATTAAATTAAATATATTTTGATTGATTAAGAATTTTATGAAATATCTACATTTCTAAAATGTAAGCACTGGGAAAGGGTTTTTGATCGCGATGGACACGCGTGGACTGAGACTGCCCCCCCCCCCTTAGCTGCCCAAATGTAAAACCAGCCGGCAAGTCTCGACAGACGGGTAACAAATCAGAACCCAAAGATAGACCGGGTATTCAGTACAGGACGTATGTACAAGAGCCCCTATATCGGGCCGTTGTGTACAGTGTATGTATCGAACAGAGACGGAAATAGCCGAGATTATACGACTAGGCCGAGTCTAGCCGAACCGCCTCTATAAACTTGATATCACACTGCCGCCGCTGCCGACTCCTAGCTCGCGTATATCCACACTTATTGCTGCCTGTGTCGGGCGGCCCGCCAAGTCTGCCCGCGGCCGGCCCATTTGTTGCGGGTTTAGGGGGATCTCGGACCGGCCTGACCGCGGCGATAAGCGTCAATTGTCGGAGGAGAGTCATGTCAGGCCTTACAGGCATTTATCGGACTGTTGTTTAAATTGAAACTTAAAGAAATAATTTGTCACCAAGCTCATGCAAAATAATAATCGTTTTGCCTTACAAAATGTATGTGGACTGCAAACTAGAGCAGCGTGAAGTTTCCTATTGTACCGAATGGGGTTGTATACCGCTGAGGTCGTAGCAATGAATTTGCAAAGTTTACTTACATTTAATTTAATTATGAAAAAAAACATAAAGCACTGCTTCTAGATATTAAAAATAAAATAATGTATTGCCACATTGTTGGCTAAGAGAGTGATAATGAACTCATAGGGGTGGGCCTAATGGTTCCAATAATATATGGGAATTTTCATACGAACTTAATAATTATTAAAACTTTAAACTCCATTCACGTTGATAAGCCCGAGCATCAGCATCTTGGCTCAACATTGGAGCTGTAGTCGGAAAAAAAGTTAAGATTAGTAACATAGAAGTCTAAAACAAGAATGCTGGAAGCACTCGAAGTTGTTATCATAGTTAAAATCAAAACTCAGAGATTCGAAGTTTAAAACTCGCGGACAAAGCACACGAGGTGTTGCTCGGCAGCTACAAAGTTCACGAGAGAAACAAATTAATATGTGTGCCAATTAGGTTATTAATCCACAAAGAATTTAGTTCCCAGAACACCGAATATAACTTATATTAAACGGTAACCAGTAACAAGATTACGAAATATATGTATATATATTAAAATACAACTCTAAATAACGGTAGGACAATTTACCAACAACTCAATCTTTTATCAAATGGCCATCTTGTTTTCGAGTGAAGTGAATGAGTCTCAAAATATACATATTGAGTTAAATATATTCTTCCGGTTTCCTTTTGAATTTGTTCTCCATCACCTAAACGTTAATGGGGGACAGACCTTTTTGATACGCCTTTCTGCGGCTGTACAAAAATTATATTTTTACTGGCGTCCGATGTATGTTTACCTGTCTGGAACAGAACAATCATTACAATCATTTATGACTTGATCGGTCACAATGAGTATTGTAGATTGTGTCTTATTCAACCTTGGTGTCCAGTTTCCTCGACTTCTGTTACCAGTAATAGACACACAGGAGGAGCTGTGAGAGCCTGGCCACAAACACGACCCCGTGTCGAGCGCCGGCCGTAACACGGGGTTCAGGTGACAGCGAGACGGTTGCGACAGGAAAGTGAAGTGGTGTTGTTAACTTGCGGTATACCAGAGCGACTGCGGTCGTGGGGGTTCACAGCACCTAATCTAATAGCACCTAATCTCACAGCACCTAAAATTTAACCGTCTAATAGCACCGATTCTCATAGCACCTAATATTATAGTACCTAATCTCACAGCACCTAAGGAAATGCCCGAGAGTCGCACGGCACCTAAAGATCGTGCTGGAGTTTTAATAGCACCTAATATCACACCACCTAAAAGGGAGTGGTGGGGATCGCCGGAGGGGGTAGGCCGCCACCACTGTTCGTGGCCAGTGGGCGACCGTCCGTTGAGTCGCGAGGTTAGGGGAGAGCTCTGAGTTGGTTATTGACACGTGCTGTGCGGGTTGCATTAACGCGCTCGCCGGGAAGAATTGAAGGCGGTGGACGTTTCGTTTAGGAATTTATATTATGACCTATTATGTTATTTTTACCGGATCCCGGCGACCTTCTCTCACACACACTAAACATCCCACTTAAAACGTCTACCACATTAAAATATACCCCTTTATTACATCTGAAAAGGTTTTGACGGCTTAGGTAGTATTAATCTATATATTATAGCGAAAGTGAGATATTTTAGATATGTTTATTGATTGTGATAATCAAAAATATGAAGAAAAACACAGTTTTCTTTTAAATTTAAGCTTTCTCCAATTTAACTCCTCCTAATTCAAAAATAATTACAGTTAAAAAATATAATATATCATTTGTTGTATGTCTCTTAAAGAACGACATACTGATAATTCAGAGTTCTAAGTTAATAATTAAAGGCGTTACAAGTTTTTGGGAAACTCATTAGACTTGTATTTATTTATAAATCACGCAATGCTTATTACTAATAGTCTTTACTTATGAGTGAGGGTGCAGAACAAGCGAGGTACACAGTAACTGTGCCGGAACCTTACTACATTATGGCTTAATGAAACACACATACCAACTTGCCCCGTGTGCCAAAATCACAAGATAAAATATCGACAGTTTTATTTTCACACAAACCACAACAGGAAAATGTTTAAATTAGGCTTGTATGATTCTGGTAAATATATTAATTTAAGGAAAGGCAATTAAATTATCCATTTACCCAAAACAAAACATTTAATTAAACTTTATATTTCTAAATTCACTAACAGATAATTTGAGGGAAAAATAATATTCCTCAAAGCGAAGCGGCCGAAACACCTTCCATAATCCTATCACCATCGTCTTTGTTATCGGTGTTATATTTTCACTGTTTACTTCATGTTCACTGACACAGTCTTCCGACGAATTTCTGTCCTCAGTCAAAATATTAGTAGTCTCTCTACAGCCTCCCCCAGCAATCATTCATTGGTTCAAGCGTTTATCAATAACTATTTTTGTATTCTCTACAACTTTCATCCAACAATCAGGCGTAGTCTTTTCCAAAGCTTCTTTATAAATTTTGTGATAGAATTAATAGTGAACAAACTTATTATTTTTGCGATATGTAAATTAATTTAAGCCCATATTAGTTCAATCGCGTGGGAGCTTGACTGTCACTAGAAGTTCAACTTTTTCATGTCTAAACTAAAGTGACTCCTTTCTTGTAAACCATCCTGTAATTTCTGCCTTATATCTTTTGCTCACAGGTGCTTTAAATATTTATTTTGAATTATACAGTGTATTATACATAGCAATAACTACATCTTTCATTAATATAATCCACCCATAGGGGTTAGAAATGGACTTGGAATTCTTAGAAGACCTTCCCTATGTCCTATGTACATAAAATGTGGCACACACATGCCTCATAACTTTCACAGAAAATCAATAGCGTCTTTATGAAGATTAAACTACCATAGCGACTGAAATATAAAATTGCAAACCCTAGAAAAAGTATATTATTATTTTTCATCATCCCGCTATCCGAAAAAAAGTTTAAATTTCTCTCACACACACACACACACATACACACACACACACACACACACACACACACACACACACACACACACACACACACACACACACACACACACACACACACGCACACACAGTTCTCGTCATATAAATTGATTATACAACGTATGTTAAAGAAGATAAACCTAGATTACTCGTTTTCATGGAAGTAGTACCCGCTATAAAAAAACTACGTTTTGCTTTGTAAACTTCCCTTCCTTACTTCCTTGTAAACTTCCTTTGTAAAACTCGGGGAGCCATTGTCTTGATAATGTTTTTTAGTCTGCCTAGATCAGGTTATTTCATGCAACATCTTTTATTTTTCTTTCTCGGATCGTAATGGGCTTATTTTAAATATTCAAAAGAATACTTTGTCTGAAACATCTAAAACCTTGCTAAATCCAAAAGTACAAGTGACACATTTTATTTTAATTTTTCCAGAATCCTCTATTGATGATCTGACAAACCATGTGTTTTCACATGATTGGAATGTCGTACTTAGTAATGGAAGAGTATTCTCTACCCAAAAAACTCGTTCATGCATATTTCTCCATTTCAGTTCATAAATAAACATTTTACTCTACAGTGAAAAAACAACGTTTCCACAGTTAGTGAGATTAAAGGTCGAAATAAAAATTATTGGTATAGTGGGGAACTGGACCAAATGAAAGAAATTTTTGTTTTTGGAGAAATCGACAAAACTTTCTACTAGTGACAGGCTTCGTGTTAAACTATTTAAATCTCTAGAAATGTTATAAAAATTCCGTAGAAGATGCGAACTCACAATGTCGCAAAAAATATAAAATAGCAGTAACCAATATAAGGCCTGGGGAGAGGTTTTTAACGCCAATATAAGACGTTTTCGGTGTAGATGCTGTCACTAGATGCTGTCCGGTGCCTCATGCTGTCACTCCCACACCCTCAGCAGACCGTCGGGACTGCAGTTTTAAGAATGTTTTGTTGATAGGTGACTCACATTTGAGACACGCTAGTAGTAAGTGCGTTTTCAAAGGGGCCTATCTTGAGTGCTGTCCTGGGGGGGAAAATAGTAGATATTAAGAATAGATTGTTAAATTATGTAGGTTTAAGTTTATCTGTAATTTATATTCATGTTGGTGCCAACAACTTGAGGAAAGGGTATCGGGGGGGTCCTGGGTACAACGGAGGGCATGGTAAGCGGGAGGCCCTCCACAGCATGGCGGATCTGCTGTTCACTGTCAAAAACCAATTTTCAAAATTCTAAAATTTTCTTGGACAGTGTACTAATTCGACGTGACATTGGCTATAAAGCTCTACATGACTTTCAACCTTCAGTTGGAGCTCATGTGCAATAACTTCGACGTTGAATTCGTCGAAGCTAACACTTGTGTTAGCAGGCGGGACCTCACCCGGGATGGTGTGCACTTCTCCAGGAGAGGTGTTACTCGCTTGGGATCTCTATTTGTGAACGCTATTACTGCGGGTTTGCGGTATCTGGATGCAGCACCAGCCGATGACCTGGGTGAGGACATGTCTAGTCTCGATTTGAGTCCCGGGCCTGGGAATACCATCAGCGGGGACCATGACCCCTCTGGGAGCTGCGATGTTTCTCTGGTCCCGGGAAACTAACTGGGATGGGGGGCACGGGGCGTCTCAAAGTCGCGCACCTCAACATTAGATCCCTCAAATACAGGGTTTGAGGAAATGTGCTCATTTGTGCGTGACTTTGACTTTGATGCAATTGGGATATCTGAGACATGGCTTCACCCGGCACCCCATCAGACAATTATCAGATGGCTGGGTACACACTTCTGCGATGTGATCGGCGTGCTGACTTACACGGCATTGCAGACGCGGTGACAGGTGGTGGCGTTGCCTTGTATTATTAAGGAGGACTCTCCTTCGAGCAGCACACACTTACTGAGGATGTGGGATCCTGGTATCCTGGAGTCTCTTTGTGTTGTCCTGAGGATAAGGGGAGTAAGGCTTGGTTTATGTGTGGTATACAGGCCACCACATGTAAGGTACACCTCACTGTCAGCTTTGTTTCACTCTATCTTTGTTAACTTGGCTATCGGATCGAACTCCATTATGTACTTGGGCGACAACAACATAGATTTATTGTCAAATAGTTGTAATGAAGCCAAGTACTTACGCCGACTCTTGAAAGAATACAATGCAATACAATTAGTAAATGAACCAACAAGAGTGACAGCAACCTCTTCCACCTTGTTAGACCACATAATAGTGGACAGGTCGGTCGAGGTCGAGAGGACCGGCGTCATCGATGCAGCAGGCATTAGGGACCATAGAGGGGTGTGAAGATAAATGGACCACAAGTTGATATATTGTTGCGTAAAAGTTAAGAAAGAGAAAAAAAGGGCCAAAAATGATAACTACAGAGATTTTTCAAAATTCAACCCAGAAAGTGCTGTCAAAGCAGTCGCGGAGATTGACTGGGAGAGAGCAATGCACATTGACGGGAGTTGACAATATTGAGCACTTCATCACTACCCATGTTAAAAGTGTATTTGATTTCACATTGCTCCAATTGTATGCAAGAGAGTAACAAAAAAGAAAGCCCCGTGGAGGAAACGATGTCATAAACAAGCAGACTAAACTAAAAAAAAACAAACTCCGTAAGATATATTGGAAAACCAGGGACAGTAAAGATTGGGAGATGTATAAAAGAACACGCAATGAATTGAATTGGGATGGTTGTGGAGAGCAAAGAGAGATTTTTTCACTGAGAAATTATCCACTAACAAGGATCCCAAAGATTTTTGGACTTGTTTGAAACAGTGTAAATATAGTTATGAAAAACAGAAATGAAAACATTCCACACCAACTGAAGCTTGATGACATCAATCAGTATTTTGTCAATATGGGGAATGGGAAATGAAGCCAGAGTTGAAGAAATCGATGTCTTCAGAACTAGTAAGAGAATTGAATTGATGAATGATTTTAGCTTTTCTGCTGTCATGAAGATGATGTAAAAAAAGCACTTAAATGAAATAAAATCTAGAGCTGTTGGTAGTGATGAAATATCCATCCAAATGATTAAGGCCGTGAGTCCGTATGCTTTGGGTGCAATTACTCATCTTATTAACAAATCATTGATGAGCGGTGTGTTCCCGCAGAGATGGAAAATTAGTGTTGTTCATCCATTGCCAAAAGTAACGTCCCCTAAAAGTGTCCAACAACTGAGGACCCATCTCGATTTTACCAGCAATATCGAAGATTATGGAAAAAATAGTAACACGTCAAATAGCACAGTATATGAACGAAGTAAACATATTGCCAAAAACACAATCTGGATTTAGAAAAAATCATAGCACATGCACTGCCCTGGTAAGTCTGTTCAGTGACTTAATTGATGCGAAAGATAAAGGAATGTGTAGTTCACTAGTGATACTGGACTACTCACAAGCATTTGATTCCCTTAACCATGAACTTTTGTACGCTAAGATGCATTTTTATGGCTTTGGCAAAAATTCAATCGAGTGGGTAAAATCATACCTAGGAGGCAGAAGTCAGGTTACAAAGATGGGAAGTGAGACGTCAACTTCACTTGTCAAAAGGCGAGGTGTTCCTCAAGGAAGTTGTCTTGGACCTATATTGTTCAACTTATATACGTCTGACTTCCCAAGTTGTGTTCAAAGCTGTGCAGCTCACCTGTACGCAGATGATTGTCAGTTGCGCTTGTCATACGAGCCTGGCTCCATTGATGAGGCTATTGAGAAAATAAATTCCGACCTAGTGAACATCAACACTTGGTCGGTTAACAATGGCCTTAAACTCAATATAGGTAAGTGCATTGTCCTTCATCTTGCCCCACACAATCTGGTGCAGGCCCTTGGTCAGAGAGGAGTGAGAGTAAGGCTCAGTGGGGAGAGCCTGTCTGTCTCTGAGTCAGTCAAGACTCTCGGAGTTGTGCTTGACAGTAAGCTCACCTTTTCTGATCATGTCACTCATGCTATCCAGCGTGCCCTTGGTAGGCTGAGGGGTCTGTACAGATTTAGAAGTCTGCTGCCAGAATCCGCTAAGCTCCGGCTTATGAGTTCTCTTGTTCTGTCTGTATTTTATTACTGCTATCCTGCATACGGCAACAGTATCTCTAGGGGAGACATAGATCGGATTCAAAGACTGCAAAACTCTGCAGTTCGATTCATTTTCAATTTGAGGCGCTTTGATCATGTGTCACCCTTCCGAGATGCTGTCAGTTTGTCCCCCATGGAAAATGTATGCAGGATCCTGACATGTGGCATGATCCACAAGGTGCTTGCGCTGGGTGAGCCGCGGTACCTGGTCGAGAAGCTCCAATTTCGGGAGGAGGTCTCTCAACGCAGTGTCACGCCATGGTGACTTGCTTCACTTTCCCAGAGTCAAGCATGAGTTTGGGAGGAGGAGCTTTTCTTACTTTGGCCCAAAGTTGTACAATGACCTCCCCCAGAGCCTTAAACAGACTTCTGTTACTGTTTTTAAAAGTAAACTAAGAAAAATGATTGTACAGTAATTTATTTGTCTTGTTTGGGTGTTATATTTAGTCTATAGGTTTTAGTTTTTAATTTTATTTCCCAGTATTGTAAATAGTGTAAGATATGACAAGAGTTGTTCTGTAAAGCAGTTGTTTATACTGAGAAACGCTTGCAATAAAGGCATTTTTATTATTATTTATTTATTTATTAGATAAACGAAAATACAACCATTGAGCATCTCAATCGACATTATCAATAAATATCACTCCAGGTAACTTAAACCATTTGTTTTATCAATTCGGTTAACATCAAATAAAGGGTAGTATCAAAAAGCCTCGTGTTAATAGAATGAAACTTAATAAGAAATTACCATATTTTGAAAGAAAAACATTTATCTTTGTAGAAGTCTCAATTGATGAGGTCATTTAAAGCTGTCAAAAGAGTTAAAAACTCAGAAAGCAAAGACATTTATAACAAATCTAACAATATATTTTTAACGAATTTACCATACGTTTTTGAAACCATTAACTATATGTATATCTGCCCGATTCTTAAGAAAGGGTCTAGGAGTTTCCCTGAGAGCTATTGCCCAGTATAAATTTTACCTGTCCTGTAATAATAGAAAACTGTTTTACATGATGAACCTTTTGCGTATCTGGAAAATAATATCAATCTAAATTTATTACAATAGAAGAGGTAAATACACCATTTATGCAGTTTATTCACTAATTAAGGGGGTCCTAAACACTTTTGAGATTAAAGCCTTTGCTCAGGTAACATATTTTTGACTTGAGCAGGGCCTTAAAACTTAACTATTACGGTATTAATGGGGAATCCGGCTTTAAAGAGTTCTTTAAAGACTATTTATCTAACCGCAGGCGAAAAAGTTTGTTTCTATTAATGGAAATCGGTCCAAAAATTTGGTGATCGGGATTGTTGTACCTAAGGGTCAGTCCTGGGCCCTATTATGTTTTTATTATATATAAATTAATTTCCTACCGTTGTTAGGTTAAAATCTCTTTTATATGCTAACGACACAACTCTTTAGAATATCCATACAAACTTTGACAAAACTACAAGTTCTTGTCATTGAATCAGTTGAGAAAGCCTCAGTGTGGTTTAGATGAAATGGATCTTTACTAAATGAAGTCAAAACTCAAAAACATTTGCTTACTTTACGACAAACCCCTACAATTGACACACCAAATTATTTCTTTTCTTGTGCTTAATTTCTAGGAATATTTTGGTAGAGTAATTTTCTTACTTAGACGTATTATAAATTGTGTTACTGAAAAATATTTTAAAATCTGCATACTATGCCTATTTTTAATCAATAGCAAGAAGGTATGGCCTAATATTATTGGGTAATAGCGCTAAAATTAATGAAATCGTTATCCTGAAAAACAAAGCTATCAGAATAATAACAAAATCACAACCACTAGAACACTGTGAACCACTTTTTATTAAGCTTTGGTGGAAACTTTTATAAATTTTATATATTTTTTGACTCAGTATTGTATTATTACAAAAAAACATGTCATCATTAATTTTGACTAGCAAATTGCATAATTATAATAGCAGAAAATAAATATAATATTGTTATTGAGCATTGCAGATTAAACAAAAAAACAAAATAGGCATGTTATAATTACTCAGAAGACAAATTGCAATATTTGTTGTATTTTTCACGAGGCACTCCTGCTGCGTGCCTCGTAACTGTGCAGTGTGCCTGATTCAAAGGTCTACACATGTGGTATTTCCTTGTGCCTTGTGCCACTGCACTGAGTGCTGAGACACACTGCATGGTTGCCAGGTTAATCTCCAATGCCCGTTATGTAGGCAAGTGAGCCAGGCAATAATTAGAGTTTATTTCTGATAATTATAATTTTTTATATACAATAAAAAAACCGAGATTGAAAGCCTATTTTTGTTCTATATTATAAAATTTTATTTCTTTCGTATGTAATACATCCTGTATAAATAGATTACAATGAAATGGATATGTTATTAATAGTATCATATGGAAAATTTTAAGAGGTATTGAGATTGCGTCCTAAACAATTAATAACTTTGATCCTCAAAAATCAGGAAGATTAATTTTAACAACAATCAGTCTACAAGTAGACTGCGGCAAACTTCTTACGACGCAGTGGGAGGGACTGAGAGTAGTCGATCTCACTCAGTATATACCAGCAACAAAAGTGTTAATATACGTTTTGATGTTGTCGTCTTGCACTGTATGTCATATTATATGGGTCTTCTGAAGCCTTACTATATACTTGTTCTCAGTTTTTTCAAGTAATGTTCTAATAGTCCTCATCTTTTTAAGATTCACGACTTGTTTAACATGGTCTCATACATTCATTTTTAATCTATGAATGTTCAGCTTTGACAATGTAATTTAAAAATTAATTTAAATTTGTTATGCAATCAATTACTAAGAGAGATATTCGCGCCAATACACCAAAATTCAGAGATAGCAGGCTGATTAATAATTTTTATAAAGACTCATAAACAAGTTGTTATTTTCTTTGAACAACCAAAACAAGACATGCTCTTATAAGTGCGGTACTGGCGCAATCTGTAATAAGATATATATCCCACTAATATTATAAATGCGAAAGTTTGAATGTTTGGATATTTGGATGTTTGGATGTTTGTATGTTTAGATGTTAAGATGTTTGTCCTCGAATCACGCTGAAAACTGCTATACGGATTGTGCTGAAATTTGGAACCGGTATAGCTTTTGGTCTGAATTAACACTTAGAGTAGCTGTTAACACTTTCAGCTGAAGTTTATCAAAGAGGCAGAAACATGTGTTTACATTTAGATTTGAGTAAATATTGAATTATTGTAAAGTGCTTAATCAGTAGTGTAATGTAGATTGCAAATACGAAGTTATTTAATTTTAAATTTAGATTGCGCCAATGATCAATAATCCATCTAATACAATAGAAATGCTATTTATACGCTGTTATAACAACTACCTTATTGTATAAAGCTGTGAATGTTTGCACATAACGTAATCTAATCTGGTTAGTTCCTTTAACATTGTGTATGGCCTTTTTACTGTAGTTATTGAAAATCAAATGGAGATAATATTGCCCTAATACTTGAAGCATATACCCCTAATACATATTTAGCGATCGGTAAAAATATCAAAATCACTTAATCATCAAAATTTAACCTAAGTTAGATTCCGAAAACCAACGTATGAGACCATTGTTTTGGTTAGTGCAACAGCATAAATCAATTGTGGAACTGTAAATAGATTAGACCGGGGGTGAATTTAAACGACCAGAACAGACCCATATTGTCCGCAGCAATTTTTGAGTTGTACGATACACTTACGTCATTGGGGATAAAAAGGCTAACTCTTATTGTTACTGAAGCCATCGAAGAAACTTCAATAAATTAACATGGAATGTGGGAGGGAAATACTAATCTTATAAAAAAACTGTTTCACTTTACGACTTCAGGATCCCAAATCTCTGTTCTTTTAAACTTAAATCTAAATTGGATCAGGAGATTGGAATAGCTTTGAGTGACTATCGATTATCTCTAGACTGTTTATTATGTTATAGAAAAAGAATACATAGATATATTGTCCAGTTTTTTCAACAGAAAATTGCGTGCGAAGCCGCGGGTAACTGCTAGTATATATATATATATATATATATATATATATATATATATATATATATATAAATTTTGCTGTCTACGTATCTACTGATCAAGCACCGTTCTGAAATTTAATTTGTATTAAAAATGTTTCTGCCTGTTTTACGAACATGAACTGAGTGTCAACAACTTTTAAATACTCAGTTTAAAATTCGATTATGAAACAATATTAGAATAGTTTAAAATTGTAAAATATTCCAGGCAACTATTTTGATCCACCTCTTCTTATAAAATTTTTTAACATTTCAACGGATTACTAAAAATTTGTCGAAATAAGAATATGTTGTGATTTATTTTTATGTGTAATATGTAGGTCTTATTTGTAATCGTACTATGGATATTATTTCATATAAGCCCATAAGCCAGATTGAAAGAATTTAGACATCTTCACTTTTTTTAAATGTATACTCATGCCATTTTATAGACAACAATATGCAATTTTTAATAGAATATTTAAAATAATATTCTTAAATCAATTTTTCAAGTTCAAGTTAAAGTTCAATCTTCTTTATTATCTAAAAATACATAATATAAATAAAATTTACCTCCCAGTGCACCTCAAGTCGCGCGTGCGGGAGTTCAGTTGAATCATAATTACAATTATCTTAGTGTTCATTGTCCAATTCATATTTCCATAACATTGTCTTCACTTAAACTAAATTCATAAAATAGCTAAAAGCAGTGTAAATCTAATAAATGGTATACCACGAGATTATTATAATATTACTTATAATAAAGCAGCATTAACAATATGTACAAAAAAATGTAATTATAAGCATTACAAATTTATAAGCAATAATAAATAGAAAAAAAATTGTATGGGCTCCTTAAATTCACCCATTTGTTCCTTAAAAGTAATATCAAATTTTTAAATTGAGCCTTAACGGTATCCTCCACTTTGACAAAACTTCCTCTTTGCAATTTGGCCAAAACGTCCTTAGTAATTGTTTATTTTTGCTATTTACTCTTACCCGAACAGCAGTTCTTACACATCCATGATTCACGACGTACTTGTCCCATGCAATTCCATGTGCTTTCTAAAATATCAGCACAAACGAAGTGTAGATTTGTTTTACATTGAGAACAAACAGGCACTCACATGAGGCAGAAGATCGTCGCAAACGGCACAATCACTCATCTTGATAACACGGAGAACACCATTGAGTTAAATATTAAAAACTAATATAATCCATTTTTGTACAGTTTGATTTTTTTACTATAAAAAGCTCAGGTTAGTTCCGTTATTTTATGGAATGAATTATAGAAATTGCAGTTTGACTTATAAGTTTATATAGTAATATTATAAAATAAATATATATTTTTAATGCAATGTAAAGAACCGCCTATTTATTAACGCTTTATGAAGAATCGAAAGGCTTTATTGAAATGGTTTGTTGTGCGTCCGTCTGTGCGATAACTCTTATTATAAAGGCCCTAGTGACTTCAAACTTGGTACATATGCTCTTATTGGTCTAAATAAGAACTCTATTGGTTTTAAGATAAAGAAGAATCGTCTGTGCGCTACCACTTATGTTACACTCTGTCGAGTCTTTCAATGCTTCTAACATCGTTCGGGTTATTTTAAGTAATCTCGTATTTGGTTCACAAAAACATCATATATGTATAGTACTTGTATTCATTATAACACTTATCTAGCAGTTTGGCATGAAATAGCTAGATTTTTCGGCTGAAAGTATAAAACTCGTGAGTCAAATTTCACTGTTATAGAACATTGGGAGGTTAAAAAGCTAAACTATAGTTCTTCTAATGGTTGAAATTCCCTATGGATGTTTACATTTTAATCCAAATAAATTTTGCTTTTTATGTAAGTCATGATACTTACGTGTATAAAATATTTACTTTGACGTAGGGAAATTGCAGAATAAGTGATGAATGATTTAAGGCTTTGCCTATTTTTATATAGATTTGAATGCAAATTATTACCGGTTTTAGTGCACGGAATGTACGATTTGAACACATTTAATTCCAATGACGATAAAAACTTATATAAAAATGTAAAACCCAATGAAATTAGATGAACAAATAATTTACATTATTGGATTATGTGCAAGATTTGCGGTTTGGCCTAAACATTCATTCAAATTCAAGGTAAATAATTTTTGGTGCCATTATTAGTTGTAATCAACAAACCGCCCCACGCCATGCGCACGGACCCTTCTCTTGTGCGAGGAGACAATTGTCTATCTCGGGTCGCCCTCGCCTTGTGCTGTCGACTGCTCGCCCTGCTGTAGAGGACAGTAATGGCGGGTCGTCGGGAGCGGGGTGAGGGGCAAGGTTGGATTCTCTCCTCCATCCCCTCTGTCCCCACCAAGGCCCCTTTGGAAGAAAGCGAGAGGTGCTGTGACACTGAAACTTGAAACAGTCTCACGGCAACCTAAACGAACCGTGGATCGTTGCACAGTACCTAACCTTATAGCGCCTAATATCACAGCACCTAAATGACGACTTTTTTTCTGTAGGTGGTATGAGATTAGGTTGCTAAAAGATTAGGTGCTATGAAGCCGCACCACTGCGGTCAGGCCGTCTTCACCTCGCTGTCCCTGCGGTGGTCCTGGGCGACAACTGAGTGTCTTCCCGGCTCAAGTCACCTGAGGAGTCTCGGCTTTCACACCCACAGTCGGCGTAACGCAATATAATCTAGGATTATACAGGGTGTAAATTAAGTCCTGATACGCCTAGATATATTCCAAACGGATTGCAATATCGATGTAAAAAACTTCACCATACCTATACCTATTCTTTTATGAACTTTTTGAAAGATAAAAATATTTTCCCCCCATTTTTCAAAGGGAGATAGAGGGAGGAGGTGGATCACTTGAAATTTTTAAATAGCAACCCCTATCTTGTGACATATAATTTGAAAGGTAAATTCAAAAGAAACGCAATGACATGAACAAAACATCTCTGCGATGATCCTAGCAAAAGTTAGGGGCAAACGACCTCTTACATCTATTGGGTGTAAAAGTTAAGTCCTGATACGCCTTTATATATTCTGAACGGATTGAGTTATCGATGTGCAACCTTCACCTGACTTATTAAATTAATTTTTTTGATTTTTTTAGAGTAACAAAAATTGTATCCCCTTTTCAAAGAGGGGTACTCGGGGGTAACTTTAAAATTTCAAATTTCAACCCCTATCTTGTGACATCATATTAAAGATCTATTCAATAGAACCAACAATGTTAATAAGAAATACCTTTGTGCCGTATCTAAACACATTTGCCATAGGAAAAGTTATGGAGAAATAATGCAAAAAAATCTGTAGGGACAAGCCAATGTCTTGCGCATATCAACACAATGCATGCGTGATATCTTTTAGTAAGGACTTTGAGGCGCCCAGCTTATTTCTTTACGTAGTATCTAATGTTTCTGGTGTGCATAGTTTAGTTTTGGTAAGAGGTATCTTATTTCTAGGTGGCATTACAATGTAAAGGATTATTTGGCCATAACTTTTGCTAGGATCGTCGTAGAGATGTTTTTGTTCATGGCATTGTGTTTCGATTGGGTGGACCTTTAAAATGACATGACACAAGATAGGAGTTGCAATTTTATTTTTTTAAGTTACCCCCTTCTAACCCCTTTTGAAAAGTGGGGTGAAATGTTGGTTACCCTCAAAAAAAATTTAGACGTCTGTTGAAGGTTTTACATTGATAAATCAATCCGTTTGAAATATATCCAGGCTTATCAGGACCTTAGTTACACCCTGTATATACATTTTCAATGACATCTAAAAACCACAGAAGTGTTTAAAATTTCAATTGTTAAACAGAGGATGAGAAATTGTACCCATCTTGTTTGAAATTTACCAAAATCAAAACTAATAAAATGTAGAAAATCCAGTTTTACATGGTGTACAAGTCAGCAACGACGTCACCCGATGGGTGGTCTCCAGGCGTGCGTGCTAGTCACTGACAGGGGAATGTTGGTGGGCTTCCCTCACCGTACCCGGCACACTTTAATGAGCAGTGCTTCCAATTTATAACATGAAACATAAAATAAACAACAAATATTTCGGTTTCAAGTATTTTTATTTACGATTCTCGGAGCAATTGGAAAAAAAACGTTAAAAATATTACTAATAATGTTAATCAATCAACACTTTTCCAATGAGGTTTATTATTTGGACGAGGCCTTTCGGAGTTTCTTTTTCGAAGGAGCCTGATGATGAAACCTTTGGTTTCGAACCTTTGTTTGATTAACATTTAGTAGTAGTTGAAGTATTTTTATGTACCTCCACAAAACACCATGATGGTGTTTCAAAAATTACTTAATTGTTTACTCGCACTCAATGAGCGAAATTTGTATAATATTTACTGCTTCAAAAAGTCTGCTGTGCACGAGCGTTAGTAAATGAGCTCTATATGCGACTTTGCCATTTGGATGATGACGTAATTCTCCGTACATGCTACGTACGCCAATTCGAGGAATAATATAAACATATACTACTACCCTTTATTCAATAAAGTTTCCGTACAGGGAATATGCAGAAGCAGACAGGGGTGTGTCCCTCTTTGTGGACATTAAAGAAGTTTTAATTGTTGACGCCGTCTGTCCAGTGATCGACAGGGGAAAACGTTAAACGGTCAGCAGAGACCCTAGCAGTCCACGATTGAAACATGCACGCTCTGATAGTATCACTCTAATCACGTGATTGCCGACCAGTGACGATCACTATTACTGGAGTCTGATACCGACCTAACCACACGTTGTCAACTCCGTAGTCTGGGTAATCGGTAATCACCTGTCCTTGAGTGAGTGCGCGCCTGCACGTGCAGTGTGTGATTTGTGATGAATGGTAATCCGTGATGACCTCGCGCTGTGATTGGTAGTCCTAGTGAGTGTTCATGCGTCGTCTCTGAGTCGAGCGTCACTAGAATTGCTAGACTATTAGTTGCCAAGCTAGACGATACTCGGTAATCTAGATTAGACTATGCAACGATGATCTGTAAGTGTAATTGGTAGTCCTAGTGAGTGTCCCTGAATCGTCTTTGAGGTAAGCGTCACTAGAATTGCTAGACCATTAGTTGCCAAGCTAGACGATACTCGGTAATCTAGATTAGACTATGCAACGATAATCTCTATGTGAAATTGATGTTCATGCGTCGTCTCTGAGCCGAACGTCACTAGAATTGCTAGACCATTAGTTACCAAGCTTGATGATACTCGTTAATCTAGATTAGACTATGCCACGGTGATCTCTAAGTGTGATTGGTAGTCCTATTGAGTGTTCATGCGTCGTCTCTTAGTCGAGCATCACTAGAATTGCTAGACAGTTAGTTTGCCAAGCTTGATGATACTCGGTAATCTAGATTAGACTATGCAACGATAATCTCTATGTGAAATTGATGTTCATGCGTCGTCTCTGAGCCGAACGTCACTAGAATTGCTAGACCATTAGTTACCAAGCTTGATGATACTCGTTAATCTAGATTAGACTATGCCACGGTGATCTCTAAGTGTGATTGGTAGTCCTAGTGAGTGTTCATGCGTCGTCTCTGAGTTCGGAGCGTCACTAGAATTGCTAGACTATTAGTTGCCAAGCTAGACGATACTCGGTAATCTAGATTAGACTATGCAAACGATGATCTGTTAAGTGTAATTGGTAGTCCTAGTGAGTGTCCCTGAATCGTCTTTGAGGTAAGCGTCACTAGAATTGCTAGACCATTAGTTACCAAGCTTGATGATACTCGTTAATCTAGATTAGACTATGCCACGGTGATCTCTAAGTGTGATTGGTAGTCCTATTGAGTGTTCATGCGTCGTCTCTTAGTCGAGCATCACTAGAATTGCTAGACAGTTAGTTGCCAAGCTTGATTGATACTCGGTAATTTAGATTACACTATGCCACGATGATCTCTAAGAGTAATTGGTTAGTCCTAGTGAGTGTAAAAATGCAATGAATGATTATGAGAAAACACCTTCTTCCGTGAGTCCTCAGCAAGAGATAATGTTATCCTGTTGGTCACCTCGAAAGGAAGGTAATGAGTGATAACGAAGAGCTCTCTCACAGCGCGGACGTGTGACTGCCCTACTAACGCCAGGTGACCGCGCCCAGGAGCTGTACGGTGGGTGTAAACTATTGGTGACAAGGACAGGACGTACGTACGCTACTGTCTCTCAGGAGTCACGAAGTGGCTACCCGTCCCACACTATAGCCAGTGCCGTGAGAAACGGCGTACAATGTCGTAAGGGACTGAATTATCGAGCGTTTAAACCCCCATTGACATTCACGTGTCATATTTCACCGTCTTTACAGATAGTGATGGCTATTAAATCGTTAGTAATAGGGAACATGGAAAAAATGTGTTCAGACCTTCTTTAATCGTACTTCTCGAGTTTTTTTGGAGAAAAAATAGTCTGGGAATGCTGATGGAGGACTCCAAAATGACTTAGAGAAAACGTCCCAAGACCCCGGACAAACGACTGAAAGACACTTCCTGCGGCACCGGGACGTTGTGGCTCGGCGGGGGGTTGATTAAAGTCCCTCGTCACCCCCCAGGACCTTGTGGACGATGAGATCCGCGATAGGCCGCACGCAGTAGGCGATACGTCTGGGCGTAGGGCGTCCTTGGTGTACCGTTGATACCCATCTGGCTGTCAAAACAATTGGGACCCGGGCCTCTTCGGACGGCAGCCTTCAGCGTACACATCTGCAGCAGCTCCTTCTGGCCATCGCGTCCTGCAGCTGGGATATCGGATATCACATTACAGTTTTTTGCTACAGACCTCCTCTTTATTGGGCACGATCGTACGTAGATTACTCGACATAGGCAAGTGAAAGTCACTTCAGTTTTTAAACCATACAAACTGGCAATTGTCATTTCAATATGAATACTTGTTTACGATCAACGCAATTATTTTACTGAGAGTCAAGATTGTTGAAAGTTGCGCTTGTACAACTGTTATTGTTTACTGAGCTAATGCTCTAGGTAATTGAGGCACGACCCCCTAGATAGGACTTCAATTTGGCGAATTTTGAACACTTCTGTTATCTTGCAGCACCTCTTTATACTTTACCTTTCCACACGTTACTCTTATTTTCCTTTTCCACAACGTACTTTGTATAGCACATGGAATTGTATTTTTTTTTTTTTTTTATGTTTGGTTAATAAAGATTTTTGTGAACTGTGAACTTTACGTAGCAGTAAAAATGTTTACACACTGACTGTTGAAGTAATGAAATAAAATAAATGTTAATGACATTAAAAAGAATAGTAAACATTTTAATTTTGTTTCTAACTCATCAATTTAATACATACATGCCTCTTAAATGAATAGTTTTGTTTGAGTTAAAAATAGGCAGAATTTAATTCAAAAAAATTCCAATCATATTATTTGTTCTGAAGGAATTATAAGTGAACATCTGAAATAAACAGGTACAAACGTAGTATTAACTATTAATTCACACAACCTCGCACTTCTTACGGCTTTTAACGACTTCTTTAATCGCAATGTAATCGCCACATTAAATGTTACTGAACCACCATTCAGAGTATTTCAAAGGTTCACTATTATTTAGTGACAATTACTAGCCTGCTATTATAACGAAGGCTGTGGCTCTTGATTGTGGTAGGGTTTCTGTGGCTTTCTGCGGTTACCTTGCGAAACTTACATAAACACCTGTAAGCGGGCACTAAAAATGCAAGGCGACCTTTGAATAAAATTTTATTTTGAATAAATTGCGTGGTTTATGTGAGTATTACGCTATAGTATTATAACTTATGGAAGTGGCCCACGCTCAAAGTTTTGAGGAAAACACTTGTGTGACTACGAGCTTATGTGAATGGAGACACTGTAATATTTTATCAGGCAACCCAGGTGTGACAACCGCACTCACAACTTTTTAGGGCGGCAACCTGCGACTTCGAACTATTACTAACAGTGGTCAGAAGTAAAAACTATAAACTACAACACAAAATATGGATAGTCAACAAACAAACTTACGCTTTTGTATGGGATCAGCTGGATTACTGCAACAAAATCAAACGCACGCAAAAATGTAGGATACTTCTACACACACCACTACTCATATTGTGATATGAGTATCGTAAAGCATTTAACTCACAATCGGTCTTAAAATTTCGTGATGCACTGAATTAATATTCTGTCTGAATGTATCGCAAAATTATCCAACACATACTCATTGGGGTTTGTGTATTCTGAAATATAGCAATGCACTGAATTTCATATTCAGACTAGAAGTTATCGTAATGCACTGAATTCATATTCAGACTAGAAGTATCGTAATGCACTGAATTCATATTCTGAATAAAAGTATCGTAATGCACTGAATTCATATTCTGAATTAAAAGTATCGTAATGCACTGAATTCATATTCAGACTAGAAGTACCGTAATGCACTGAATTCATATTCAGACTAGAAGTATCGTAATGCACTGAATTCATATTCAGACTAGAAGTATCGTAATGCACTGAATTCATATTCAAACTAGAAGTATCGTAATGCACTGAATTCATATTCTTAATAAAAGTGTCGTAATGCACTGAATTCATATTCAGACTAGAAGTATCGTAATGCACTGAATTCATATTCTTAATAAAAGTGTCGTAATGCACTGAATTCATATTCAGACTAGAAGTATCGTAATGCACTGAATTCATATTCTTAATAAAAAGTACCGTAATGCACTGAATTCATATTCAGACTAGAAGTATCGTAATGCACTGAATTCATATTCAGACTAGAAGTATCGTAATGCACTGAATTCATATTCAGACTAGAAGTATCGTAATGTACTGAATTCATATTCAGACTAGAAGTATCGTAATGCACTGAATTCATATTCAGACTAGAAAGTATCGTAATGCACTGAATTCATATTCAGACTAGAAGTATCGTAATGCACTGAATTCATATTCTGAATAAAAGTGTCGTAATGCACTGAATTCATATTCAGACTAGAAGTATCGTAATGCACTGAATTCATATTCTTAATAAAAGTGTCGTAATGCACTGAATTCATATTCAGACTAGAAGTACCGTAATGCACTGAATTCATATTCAGACTAGAAGTATCGTAATGCACTGAATTCATATTCTTAATAAAAGTGTCGTAATGCACTGAATTCATATTCAGACTAGAAGTACCGTAATGCAATGAATTCATATTCAGACTAGAAGTATCGTAATGCACTGAATTTCTATTCAGACTAGAAGTATCGTAATGCACTGAATTCATATTCAGACTAGAAGTATCGTAATGCACTGAATTCATATTCTTAATAAAAGTGTCGTTAATGCACTGAATTCATATTCAGACTAGAAGTATCGTAATGCACTGAAATCATATTCTGACTGAATGTATCGTAAATTATCCAACACACTTTTTTGGGTTTGTGAAATGGAATAGTTTTAGTTTTCAATGCTATGGGAATGGAGGTTTGTGAGGTGTTCGAAGTATTAAGGTGGTTACCACCGTTCGGGGATGTATACTCAATAAAAGTGTCTTCCTCCAAAATATCACCACAGGAAATTGTTTTGTACAACATTGAACTATTTATAACACTCCATGGGTTTTACAATGCAGAGAGCCTTTTAATTACTAATAATCTCAAAGAGTGTAACTACAACTGAAACTATTTAAGTCATGACGAACAGTGGAAAAAGCCTCTGGCGTGATTCCAACAAGAAGAAAAGAGAAAAAGAACGGAGCGACTGTGACAGTTCCGGGAACCGTCAGAACACGGCCGAGCACATCGGAAGCGATGCAAACTCCATTCAATTTAAGTGACGCAAAGTGCGACTGTCACAGCTACAGTGGAGACAGACAGACACAGTGTTGTCTATCTTCTAATGAACACCGACTGTAGACAGGCCCGAGGCTGTAACACTGGACAGTTCGGTTTCCAGTTATTGCCCGTAAAGGAACCCCTTGTCGGCGTATCTGATCCCCAATTAGCGTAATCCAGGAGATCTAGAGTGGTTTGTGACCCTCGCTCGCGGGGACTTTACAAGTTTACAACCGTTGGGTTCACTTAGATTACGGAGACGCGGTTGCCTAATGCCTCTCCGCGCATTACGAACTAATGGCATTAAAGTGGGACGAGAGTACTTTACAGAATCGATCCTTTTTTGGATTGAAAAATACAAAGATTGGAAAGGCCTCATTCCGCAATATTTTTAACTGAATCGCTCTTTATTACTTCTTCTGTCTTTCAGGATGCGAAACCAGAATATGCTGATCAAGAACCAAAAAAATAACGCTCAAAAGATTTGTCAAAAAGCTATTCCTCCAAATACAAAATAAAATGCCGGTCAACAATTAAAATTAGACAAAGCTCTATAAAAAATGGCCGTCTTGCACTCAGTGGCGTAACTAGGACTTGGCTTTGGGAGGGGGAGGGTGAATCTGATTCAGAAGCACACAACACTTGGGTTATGGAATATATCTAAATAAAATAAATTAGATGTTCCTAAATCAAAATAAAACATTGAATTATAGTATTTCAAACAAGTTGGATTACTGTTTTGCGTTTATATTTAAAAGTTTTAGGGGGCTTTTGGGTTCTCCTTTCATCACCCCTTTAAGTTACGGACACTGCATTAGTTAATCTTATAATGTCGAATTCTACGGGAGTAATAATGTGAAAATGTTTTGTAAAACTGAACGAGATGTGTTTATACACAGTATTTCTGGTCTGACTTGTAATATTTACCTATGGTTTAACGGTATATTGCCTGGCCGGTATACTTTAACAAGGACCAAGACCTTTATTCGATGTTATGACCAAGTGAAATCTAAACGTTAATATTACTAGAAGCGGAAAACATAAAATTCCATCCAGCAGACTTGCCAGCACTGACGGGGCGGTTAAATGCTCTCTTAATTGAATGATGACAGACATGATGGACGACCATTCGTGGACAGATGGTTTCACGTCATGTACAAGGTGCACAATAACGTCATCTGAGTTATTGGTAGTAGTAAATCGCCGATTATATAGCTAACGAGAAATAATATTGGCTCATTTCCCTGTTTACTGGCATAATCAATCTGGGGGCAGGAAATTGTGTTATTTTATCCGGTGACGGTGCTGTAGCTGTCAATTTGTTTAATATTGGTCTGGATATAGTTAAATCAATCTGACCAGTTGAAGTCTGACTCGAAACATTATTTTTACATGATGATCGATTCAGGTATCCAATGTATAAGTTTGAAATATTTTTAAATTTTGTATAAAACAATAATATAATTACTTATTTATTACTTAAAGTGCTATTTGAATAATCATAAATGTCATACATTATTTACAATTCTAAATTTGTTTTCCGAGTTCACATTTTGAGGTGCAAACTGTACATATAACTGTTCATAAATTATCTACATAACGTTTAAACGGGTTTATCGTATGACACCGATTATAGACGTTGTGTCAGAAGAGATTCTATTACAGCTACAGCGGGGTCGTTAACTCCATTAACTTTTCAAAGGATCACGTAAATCATCTAAACTTCTACCGTAAAGCCCACTAATTTCACACTATAGAGGACCGGGCAGTTGTGCGTGGTGGCGTAGGCGGAGGAAGCGCCCAGTATATTCCCCAGATAAATCACCCGGCGGGCACCATTAGGCGAGTTGGCGAAACCCTGATTTATACCCGATTCGGCCTCGGGATCTCGTCGTGTCAATGTGAAGTGGGCCCGAGCTTCCACACTAAACAACTTCCTCACTGAAACCTTCGACCACTCGGAGTCTTCTTTACTTTGCATTTCGCAAGGAACCTTGGGCGAGTAAAGTTGGCACATTCGCAATTCACATTCGCTCTGTGATTGCAGCTGTCAGTCCGTCTGTGGGTAAATCCGAGCTGCAACTCACAATTCACGAGGATTTAAACACAATTTAAGATGCCGCATCAAGAAAACCCATCAAGTCGGGTAATATTTAGCTAGGGTAATTGCTGTAATTCTGGGCCGAATTGTAACACAATTTTCCTTTATCGGCAAACGTATAATCATTACTTCCCTTCAAAGTAAATTTCATTAATAATTCCAAATCTATTTCGTACAGTTTTTCAAAGAATGGAAACTTACAAATATATTTGATAATGTAATTTACTACTTTACATAGACAACACAATTTGTACTTATTTTTTTACTGAGGATACATCGTTTTTGTAATGTTGAATAGCTACTAGGCCTCTATGCTTAATTTAATTAGAGTAAATTAGGTTAAGTGCCTGGAAATAAATCATCAATTACGGCCAACATATAAAAATAACATTGATAGCAAATTTTAAATAACAAAATAAATATAAAGCTACAGAGAATCAAGAGAATACGAACTATTATTCCACACTATTGAATTGACAATTAATTAGTTATTATACAGTTTTGGTGTATTAGATATTTTAAAAGTTGTTTAAAAACGGTTCTTTCTACAGTCCGCACCCAACACAGTTTTGCTTGTGTGAAAATAATTACTGATCCGTTTCAACAGCAGGGAACAGCGTGGTGGTCGCGGAGATATGGCAACACCGCTACGGGCTATTTTGGTCCGGGCTGCTCTAGTTCACTAAACACAATACAAACATTTAATTTGTTACTACAATCAATAGGGCAAGAACGACCTTATCACGTGTATTCCTTTAAAATCATTGGGAAATGAAAAGGTCTCGAACGGGAGAGGGTTCTTTTTTAATGAGAGCGTTTAGAATTGGTGGTGAACTTGGACAGAAGCTGAACTAACGCTCATAACTTGACTAAAATAAACAAGGTACTGTTCAAATAATCGCAACGTGACATGAAATATCGCAGTGGTTATTTGCAGCAGTAAACCACTAGAAGCAATTACGAGCGCCGGTTTCGGGCCAGCACAAAAACCAGTTCAGAATAAAAACACGGACTAAAAGCACAACACTCACACACACAAAGTATCCGGCAGCTTTTTATTATCCCCACAGAGCGAGCAATATTGGAGCACCGCACCACCGCCGGGCCGCCGCGCCTCGACGGATAGTTTCATAAACAATGCCGTCTGCGAGTTGCCCATTCACATATATTCCCTGCCGGTTTTATACGACCGGGGGTGGGAATTTTGGCAACCGGCCCGTAATCATGTTCGGGCACATGACAGGGATCGCTTCCACTTCTGCCGTTGCTTCTATATTCTTTATTCTTTAAACACGGGTCCGAGATTACAGAACCGCACTGAGACCTTATCATCGCATTCAGTAACACTCTGTTTATAGTAGTAGCGTTTCCAATTATTTTATGTAATTTGGCAGAGCGTCAGCGAAGCCCCATCATTCGACGGCTGGAGGAAAATCCGATTTATTGTTATATTAGCACGATATCTCTCTAAAGAAAAACTGACCTACAGACTTAAAATCCTGCACGAAGCTTCATTTTTACATAAGCGTCTTCGAGCTTGATGATAGTACATGAACAATTCACGTGATTTGGCTGAGCGTTTTTGTGAACATTTTGACACTTGTATTAAGGCTTACCATAACGGCAACGAGAGAATGTAATAAAAAAATTTGTAAACAAGCAAAGAACAGATCATATAACATTTTAACATGCAGCATACTATGTAGCCAAACCATCCCAACAAAAACATAATCTTTTGGTGATTTTCTGTGTACAATATAGAAAAAATATAGTGTGTAGATTTGTAATATTAAAACGCTGATATGAAATCCAACTTAGGCCTAACTAACAAAAACAATGAACTTAGTGAATGTATCACGTATCAGGCTAATGTGTGAGTGATTTTATCTGTAAACTTTACAGTTTTGTATGGAACGTCATTGTTGCATTCCCGACCGTGGAATTTAAATGAACTTGAGTTTTGAAATTTTCCATGGAACCCCAACGAAAGCCTGTATCGCTGGCACTGGTGGAGCTCCTACTTGTACTAATAAGTATAACATTAAACGTACATTCTAACATATAATATTTAATTACTCATTTTAACCTCCAATGGGTCCTTACGTATTACAAACTTACTCTACTAAGAACAATGATGACACATTATCGTGTATAACTCACTCAATGGACCCTCCCATTAGATAGGTCGCCTTCCTCACCTGAAATACACAAAAACACATTAGTTGTCAATAAACAAAAACACACACTCATGTCACCGAAGTTAACCAACCGAGGCAGTCCTGATCGGACCTTGGGGCGGGCCCAATAACAGTCAAAGTACCTTAATTCTTCAATTGAATTAATTTGTAACATGTGCCATTCAAATAAAAACACCGTGCTTTGTTCGTTTTATTAATGGCTCTGACGGAGCTAAATTTTGCTGTAGGACAAACTAATGGTTAAAATGCACTATTTAATTCAGTAAGAACAGCCTTAGTCACTGTTTATTCTCTAAAAGAAAACATGGTACCGGTACATTTTCCAAGGACTTGAACATATTTCAAAGAAATGTGTTTTATTGTTTAAACTAGATATAATCTGTTTTAGTATTGTTTCAAAAATTACATTACTTATTAAAAAAATGTACTATTTGATGAAACGCACAGAAACTTTTATAGAAACATTCGGAGAGAAATGGGGTCAACTGGTCCCTCAAATCGGTAGAGCTCTGTTGCCAGGAGACCCATAGTTATAGAGAAGTCTCATTATTACAGCCCAACATCGAGTAAAGCCAAAGCCCAAAGCAGCTGCCAGGTTTGATAGCCAATAGCCATAACGTGCACTCGCGGCCAACCTCGTGCCAAACGTGAATAGCCAACGTTTCTGGTGTAAACGTTATATTAGTGTTATTGTTTATTATTAGTTTTGGACGACATAGGGATCCAAATTTGAAAAAATCAGGACTTTGGAACACGACTCGGTCGTTGGGACCTCAATTTCTCGATCAAGGAGACCGCAATTTTTGTCATATTCAAATTCCTCAAATGACTTTGTTTGAAGAAAATTTTATCAAAATCCATTTTTGGATAAACAGCAAAATTCAAGGATGCTGTCCAGAATTTCGATCACAAGTATTGCCTGAGTCCCTACATCGACAACTCTTGTAAGCCCAAAACAATCAACACAAAACCCTCGTTTTCCTGAATCGTTGAACGAGACAATGATCACGCGTATCTACAAGGGACGAGGTTGGGAAAACGGGACGTGGGAAACCCTACCGTAATCCCGGCCTGCTGCCACTTCACAAGAAATGAGCCGGGAAAACTTGTAAACCGGCGGCGTGCCGTCTCGGCGGTACATTCATTGAAAACAAGTGGTCTAACTGGCTCAACAGTGTTGTGTAATGCTACAATTATTGTTGCGACCTGGTTTGCCATATTCCCACCGCGGCCTGGGGTCTGTGTACACGTTCTCGCGCTACTTCTTACAACTGCCGCCAAGCAACATCAATTCGCCGTTCTTAAAACAATTTCAGTTTTATCTCAAGTATATAAAACTTTGGAAATACAAAGAAAAATCTTTCCGGGTGTGACAATTTCCTTAAGATTTCTATGAGGAAATCCTTTCTTTAAACATTTTACTACACTAAAGAACTGGCAAAATTAATCTTTGGAGCATTCAGAATATATGATTTAGTTATTTTATGTTGCAAATTTGCAAAAAATGGAATTTATTAACAATAATAACATTGAATTGATGATGAATATTGAACATCGCGATATTTAGTCTACGACTTTTACCATGGAAGTCCATCAGCTCGGGAACAAAATATAACCTTCGATAATTACTCCAAGTCAAAAATACAAAACATTAAATAAGTTAAATCCTAAATAACATAAAAATATACTAGAATACACGCATCGTAAGCGGAACGTCCTTTTTCAATCAATTTATCTAAAATCACCACTGTTCTGTATATTCAGGAAATATTCCCTGCTATTCAGGAATCCATTTGTGTGAAAGTCCAAAAAGAAAAAACCATCTACCTCTCAGTTTTCGGTGTAGATATTTGGACAAACCTGAATGTATTAGCTAACATCAATCTGTGATTAATTTCAAACCCGAATTCTTTTAATTTATTCCTAACGTAATGTATCCCTACTACCTGAGGTATTGTGTTTTAAAACCTTAAATGCAGGACTGTTCAACTTTCTCCAAGTTTCAAGTTTAGCATTGCTCTGGCTTGCAGCCTTGACATCCCACCCCCTCTGCCGACTTCACTGGCCCAATTTCCAAGTTCCCAACGCTCAAAGTCATGCGACAAGAGGAGGAGGACTGGTTTCTGAGATTAATCGCGACACTGTCCTGCAGGTCCTGGCCCAGGATTGCTCAAGTCCTCCATAACGCGGCCACCTGCTCATACCGCGTCACCCGCATTTACATAATCCCCTCCCCCCCACTCCAAGGCTCGACTCGACTCCGAGTTTTTGCCTTCTCCACATTTTGGGTCAATGTTGACAGGGTGATGGATAAGCTGGGTACGTCGTCTTCCTTGACCTGCCCTAATGTTTTGTTTATGCTATTGTTTATATTTTAGTTCTCGATGTGCAGAATTGAGATGATATTATAACAATTAACAATTTACGTGGTCTTTGAAATACAAGATCAGTTTGTGTTCCTTTTGGTTTCCAAACGGCAATCAAGTCTCAACAGTCGACTTATATTTTGAAGAATGCAATTTCCGAGTATTTATTTGACACTAAGAGGCGATTCGAAAGATTTAAGGTGTCATAGACTCAGACAACGGACGCCACCAATAAAAACGTCCAAAATAAAAACAGAAACACGCCACTTCCTTCACACATTCCACTTGTCCTGGGGAGAGCCCTACCCTCGCTGGGACTGAAGAACAAATCCGGCTCTAATCCTCTCGGAATAGACCGGGACTTCTGGTTCTCCCACATTCACTTGTGGCACACACGTGTGAGTAAACTCGAGCCACAATAAATTGCAATTATTGCGGCCCCAAGTCGTGAATTTCCATGGGCATGCCGACGAATTATCACCACCGTTAATGTAATCGTTTATGTTACGAAACCCCATTGGATAGCAATCCCGTGCATGGATGTTTCTAATTGTGCGGGACATACACAGCCACGACGATTACAAGGATATTGACCCTGTCATTGTAATGTTACATATGTTAATTATGAACGATCTTTGGGCGAATTTAAAAAGATAGCACACGCATCCTGGCGTATATATTCAGTCGTGGCACTGTCCACCGCTTCCCCCGTAGTAACGGGGATACGATTGTACAGACCGGGGAATATACCGCTCGACCGTGGGCCCCGCCTCCACGAAGAACTGCCCGGTGATGACGATGACAGCAGCGGACCGATACTCCCACGGTTGACACGGTCCGTGCACGGTCACGGCTACAGGAACCCCGGAACTGCGTCCGGCCCCCGGCAACCGTTTACTGTCGCCCGCTAGCTGCGTCCTAGACGTGCCGCTGTAACCTCACTCTGGACATCGAACCTTCCAACGCAATTACAGTGAAACCATAGAATAAATGAAATAAAACTCATCCGATATTGTATGTGACATGCTCAAACTTCAAAAGGATATAATCCCTACCACTAAGGACCTCTTTATCATGGGGTTCATTCATTTGAGGTTTGTCCACTTTCTAATCCGACACCCATCCTTTCCTAACGTCCTGTTCGGTTAACCACAGAAATGTCACAACGATCGAACATTTCGAGAGTCACTAAAGTGAGTCACCTGGATACGTATCCTGAGTGACTCTGTGACTAACCGAGGCTCGCCTGACTGCTCGACCTTGACGCCGGGAAAGTTGCGTGAGACCCGGGCAAAGGTCACCCCGTCAACTGAAAGACTCCTTAGATAGGTTCCGTGCCGATAAAACTCGATAGTGAGTCATATGTGACTGTGACTGCTCGTGCCGGTCATGTGGAAAATTGAGCGTGACACTTACAACCAGCCGAGCAAGTGCATTGCAAGGGTGCTAGACTCACAACACGAGACAAGAAAACACTATTTAACATAATCACTAACCTTTAATTCAATTCCACTATCGGCGTTCATCCAACATGCTGCCTGGACAGGCTGAACACAAATTATCAACACACTCACGAGCACAGAAGGTCTAGGCCCTAGAATGTAGACATGGAAAAATTTGGAGGTGGGGGCAAGACAACTAATATTTGACCAAAGTGCACAGAAAAGTAAGGTCCCCATTTTGTTCCTTAAATAGTCCCTTGACCCGTATCTATGTTGAGAACGATCTTTCAGTAGTATATGTCAGTAATACTGAATTATGTAAATAATAATAAACTGTTTTACTAAAAAAGAAATTGAAACAATTTTGAGGGGAGAGGTATCGGTTCCTTTAGGTCCCCTCGCTGGCTAAAGTAAAAGTAAAAAGTAAAGAAAGAATGTCTTATTTTACCAGGAGAAGTTAGGACTAAGAAGTTCTTTGTAACACTCAACCTGGGGACCAACGCTTGAAGGTGGACTTCCGAACCATTCACCGGGCAGAGGGGTTAGTTGTTAAAGTCAGGATCGCTCACCTATCCAAGGGGCAGCCACGCTCGACGTTGCTTGATCCAGTTCTCTCGCGATAAACCATTGTACCCGCTTACACTGTGCCATTGGTTTACGTCCTTGGTGGGCCAGATCATTTTCAGGGTTATTCTGTGACATCTTCATTTAAGCAATATCCTGTGACAATTTCGGTGAGTAGTATACTTTGGCCGTTGCTGGGACAGAGCACCCGAGACCGGTTCTGGGACAAACCGGTGTGAGACCCGAATCTTGGGACAGAATTTTTAGAGAGCGACTAAGAGTGTGAGTACGGGTGGGTCAGAACGCACGCGCCGCGCGAATCACCACGCATGTCATCGCTTGTCCCGCCACCGCAATTTTTTAGAGAGCGACTTAAGAGTGTGAGTACGGGTAGTCAGAACCGCGCCGCGCGAAATCACCACGCATGTCATCGCTGTCCCGCCACCGCCACCACGCGTTTTTATTTACCACAATTGTGAGTATGTATGTGTTTGTGATTTACTGATCAGATCTAAATAGACGATGTTGTTTGCATGGTTGTTCTGGAGCAGTTGGTTGTTTTGGTCTACAAGTGTGATTGTGATCTGTTGAATCTTTCGTAAACCGCTCCGAAGAGGTATGTAGTGTTTTTCTTGAGGTGATTGAGATATTTTGTAGCCGTGTGGTTACATTAGGGGAAAAGGAGTAGAGGATTGCTGTCTCCAAATGTTTGTGAGAGTGAACATCATGATTGACAAGACTGTTGTTGACCAATATTGCAGTGTATCTCGATTGACATCAACGGCTCTGAGATTCGGTGGATTCGATGCAATTACATTTTCATTTGAGTTGAATGTAAGGACGATTCTTTTTGTAAGTTTGTTGCATCAGATTTTTTCAAAACCTAAGAGATCACTAACGGTTTTATCCAAGTAGAATTTAATTGGAGAATTAATTGATATTTTGTCACCGTCTTTAAAGATCTTGAAATCGTCAGAATTTATACTAAGATTCAACGATTGTATGTAATCTCTGAAACTCTTTTCAAGTTTTTCAATGGTCCAGTAACCGCATTGGAGTATCAGTGGTTTCGGAATGAAATGTATTTCCAAATCCCAAAAATAGACTTTTGCATGTTTGCAACAAGTTGTATATGTTGTTCTCAGAGTAAAATCCAACAAGAGCCATATAATACTCTTCGTTTGGATCCAAGTGGATGGGGTGTTCTAGATGGAGAGTCAGTACAGACTCAGTTCCAGTTAGTTTGAGTAATGGGCATGGTTGCAGTTTTTTATATACTTATAATTCTATACAAGTTTTAGATGAAGTTGCTACCATCATGGAAGTCTTCAAAACCTCTTTCCATATATTTTTTATTTCGTTGTTGAATTTTTTCTGCATGATGTATATCTTGCCTTCTAATTCACTCAAATTGAACTTTGACAACCACATCATATGGCTCCACTGCTTTGCTCACTTGACAATTCTCTGGTGGTTTTTCAGTAGGAAGCTGCCCCATATCTTTTCACCATTTACGGTTACTAGTGGGGACAATCTCGATCGCATTTTTATTTTTTTCCGATTTTACCAAATGCGATTCCAATAATTTCTTGACTTCGAATAAATCTTGTGAGACTTTTGATACATCACTTGCAAGCTCAATTATCTCGTTAGGAGAAGGGTCTGAATTGGGTTGAGTTGGTATTGATCCAAATTTCAATTTCGTCTCCAAATCTGTTGAAAATAAAACCACGGTTTCCATGCATTTTTTATTGTTTTCTTATACTACGAAGAATATGTTCCCAGTCCTCACCAGCTGAATCTCGTCGTAGAACCTCCAGGCACAGATGTCCACAGATAGGAGGATCGTCAAACCCCTGAATACGCTCTGAGTTATAAACCAACCCTTTTGGCCCAAAATACCTGACTACTTCTATTGGAGGATTGACATCACCATATGAATCAAAATAGAATTTCTTTTCACCACGTTTCACATAACACGTCCAGTGAGTACCACCAGATGAAAGGTCACCAAGATTTACTATACCGCGTTCGATATTTGTAGGTTTGTCTGGAAGTAACTGTCGCATGAAAACACCTCTAAACTCATTAATGTTTAATATACCTGCTAATTTTTCTATTTCACCAAGAGACAGCGGGAAGAATCTTTTTTTTTATTCACAGACAACAATGCAATCAAGCTTCCGACCAATACGACGTTTCAACCCTCTAACCCGTAGGGTCTTTTTCAATAATGGTGTCCAACTCCTCATCGACTAAACTCTTTAACCAAGGTATAAATTTTTCTCTCAGTAAAGGAGCCAACTTTCTTCTTATTAATGGAGAGATGAAGCGTTTACCTCCAGGAACTGACGAATCCACCATTTTCCATAATTTCCTTCAAAAACCCTCCTTGTTTATTAGATACGAGTTGGTTGTAAGCTTAGAAGCAATTGTAAACCTTTTTTGTTCTTAACAGCTCTAGAAAACGGCTTTGTGTTGCTCTCCAGAAAGAAGTATACGATCACTTCCGTGAGACAGCTGTTCATTAGATAATCTGATTACTGTAGGTTTCCGGTCTTTTGTACGCTGTACGAAGCTTACGTTTTTGAGCTTCGGATAGCCGAACTGTATAATTATGCTGACTTTCCATTCTATACGCTTTCTTATATACAAAACACTGACATGAAAACAATAATTGCCGCCTACTAATGAAAAAAAAAAACATTTTTATTTTACTTTTTTTTGTTTTTTGTTGTTTTTTTTATTTGTTTTTACAGGAATTTGATTATGTTTCGAGTAATGTCATATGAGAAATGTGCCTCAGATACAACAACAACATAATGCTGTGGTGCCGCTACTCCCCTGTGGAGATGCAATAGCTTTTACAAAATTCTAATTTCAATCTGAATGTCACTTCGAGATCTGTCTGTTGTTGGTTGATGTAGATGTGTGTCAATTTACAACCAAAGGTGAGTTATCAATAAATTCTTTCAGGTTTACTAACACGTTATTGTCTCCGAAGTTTATTTTTTCGGAACCCTAGGTACTGATCGTACATGATCCTGTATATACCATTAGTAATATCAAAATTCTGCAATTCCTGAGGGTACCTTTCTCCATTAATTTTCACAGACACATTTTTGATGTTGCAGCTGTCAAATCTACTGGGATCTTTTGCCTGGGTGTTTGTTCTGTTTGTCTGAAGTGCGATTATAACAAATCTAGGATTGTACACATTTCTGTAAACACTTGTAATATCGAAGCTGAATGATGAACCGAAACACCCCCTCTTTTGTCGATTGCATTGCCATTGAAAGAAGTTGTAGACTAAAGCATCCTTGTCACTCAGATGTTTCAAACCATCAATTAACTGAATTTTGGAAGTGCTGGTATAATCGACTATGGGGACTCGTAACACAAAACGACTCTATCACAAATTTCCCATCGCCAGGATCCGTTGCTGTGGAACCCTGCCCTTTCCAGTGAAACAACGCATCCATTATCTTCATTCCTAGTAAATGTGATTTCAAAACCTCCCTTGTACATCGGGTAACGTAGGTGGTCAAAGAACCCTAATCCTAAATGCCAAGTGTGCCGAGTGCTTCAAACTTCCACACCTCCTGTAAACGATGATGAGAAACCACTACTTGAGAGTGTTTGTTTTTCAGTGTTACTGTAACTAAAACAATCCCTTTATAGTGCTGGTTATGCCGGGGGAGTTCTACTGTGTCGATCAATGTATTGTGTTTCCTCAGCTCTATTCTTGAAAACAAGAAGGCCGCCGAAGTTGTCTACCAGTTTGACGGTAGAGTTAGTTTGATAATCAGATCCATCAGATTTTTTGCACATACTTTCCTTGAATGTGGTACAATTATGCGTGAATCATAAAATGCGTCTCCATGATCCAGTTTGAATGTTGTATTGTTGTTGGGTGCATTGAAGTTGAGCTCTGAAACTGGCATTTGCAGTTCTATACTCACTTCTTGCTATACCGCTACGAAAATTCTATATACAGTTTCTCCATCACTGGTTTTACCACTGATCACTGTTTCTATTATATCCTCTCTTATATATAGGGTAAAAATATTTGCTTTCATTGCTTTATATATCTGATGGGTAGATACATCCTGAAGTTCCTAACCCCATACCGAGTTTTACGTTTCAACCACATTTCCTCCTGTTGTTGCTAGTAGACCGACCATACGCTCATTCAAGTCAGCATCATCTGAGGTAACCCTCTCCCAAGCTTTCTTTTGTAATATTTTGTCCGCCTCCCACCTGTCTTCTGTGTTTTTATGATCCCTATACCATATATCATGCTTCTTACAAGCTTCATCGAGGGGATTAATTCCCTTATCTCCCCTAACAAGTCTCATTGTCAAGCTGGGTGCCGGGCCCACAGTAGTTGTACGTATCAAGATTCCAGTTCTTGGGCGCATGTAACTCGAATGGTAACTTGTTAATGATGTCGTTCAAAAGCCCTTTACCTTCTATAACATGTTCAGGCAAAACAGACAAACATTGACTAGGTACTTCAAACCCTTTAGGTGTAGCAATTAGGTCTTCCATTTTCATCGTGAAGGAAATCAACTACAGACAGTTTTTCATTATGAAAGTTGTTGTTTCCAGCTTCTTCCTGAGCTTGACTGTAGTGTAACCTGTCAATGAGGTCTTTGAAGTTCTTTATGTACTTATATTCGACCGGACTTTCATTGTAAACCTTTAACCCTGAACCAATTGTTGCCACTTTTTCCATTCACCAACTCATCCCCAAATAGGTTTTATTCATATGTTTCCACTTTAGTCCTTGACTTGATTTGGGGACGATTACTTTTGGGATTGTTTCTTTGGAAAAAGCGAGTTTGTCCTCACCAATATGTCCTTGTAAGAGTTCCAGTCTTCATCGGTGTACAGATCCTTCTCTACTATATTTGTTTTTCGTCAACAATCTCCAAAGACCCTCATTCCACTTTGTATTTCTTTTGAGAGCTGACTAATATAATGTCATCATAATCAAATGTAATCGGTTCGGAACCGATCAATCGGCCCTGCTCTAGATTTTCATCGTACCCAAATACCAAACTGTTTGTCGTTGGATTTTGGAAGGTATTCGGGGCTCCTAGAGAACCAAGGTGTTACTACTTTAGAATCCATCAACTGTTTTCATCGATTGCTCTTGAGGTTGTACTTCTGGCTCATCATCGTAATCTACATCCTCAAACGTTCGACGATCTGATGCTTGAGGTTGAAATCTTACCAACTGTTTTCATACGGTTTTTTGACTACGCGATATTTTGTGTTTCCAATTCTCTATGTTTGTTGTTGTCCCTAATGGCTCTGAGTGATCTTTGGTTCGTACTTTTTCTCATTTTTCACGAACATCTTCTAACTCTTTAAAATGAGTCTTGAGGAGCTAACTCACTTTGTAATTTCCGGTTTAACTCATCCAACTTTCGAGCTTTAGAAAAACGAGGTGAGCGGTCGATCATGGTGTTATTGATATGTTACGTATTGGTAGACGTCTCATTTAGCATTTGATGATATAGTATTTTTTGTTTGAGAAGTTTTTTAATTCATCCTGTTCAGCACGGTTTGAACTTTGCAGCCAAGACAGTCTGAATTTTTTCCAAGTCGCCTTGCTTCTTTTGCATCTAGTTTATTTCGCCATGTTGTATACCTTTATAGTAATAGATACAGCGTTATTCTTCAAATCTTTCAAGTCTCACCGTTTACACTAGAACGTCAAAATTTACGTTTATGAACGTCAAATTACGTTTATAACTTAAACGTCAAAATTACGATTTATGAACGTTAAATTACGTTTATACTTAAACGTCAAATTACGTTTATGAAACGTCAAATTAACGTTTATACTTTAAACGTCAAATAAACGTTTGTATGAACGTTAAATTAGTTTTATACACTTAAAACGTCAAATCAAATTTACGTTTATTGAACGTGTAAATAACGTTTATGAACGTTAATATTACGTTTATACTTAAACGTCAAATCAACGTTTTATGAACGTTAAATTACGTTTATACTTATAAACGTCAAATTACGTTTATGAACGTTAGAATAACGTTTATACCTTTAACAACGTTTAAATTACGGTTTATGAAACGTCAAATTACGTTTATGAACGTTTAAATTTACGTTTATACTTAAACGTTAAATTACACGTTTATACTAATAACCGTCAAAAAATTACGTTTACATGAACGTTAAATAACCGGTTTATGAAACGTTAAAATTACGTCTTATACTTAAACGTTAAATTACGTTTTATACTTGAACGTCAAAATTACGTTTATACTTAAAACATCAAATTACGTTTATTACTGGTACGTTGTACAGCGTAAGTATTATTCAACACTTAGTTTCCTTTTTAAATTGCACATGTATTGTCCTTTTTTGTGGTTTTTTAGCTTGTTGTATTAATAGATATGAACCCATTGAGGTGTGTTTTTCCAGCACTCAAAAACAGAGAAGCCTCAAATTGGTTGAAAGTCATGTCAGAACCTACAAAGTCCTGGAAACACTCTCTTTGTATAGTTACTTGTTCATTGTAATAACCAGACAACAACAGATTAACATTGTTTCGGTATGACCGTGCATATCAACTCGACCATAGCTCTGACTCAGGTAGACACAAGGAAATCCCTTTATGACGTCCTCTAATGGAAAATAGTCTTTGAATTTTAGTTTGCTCTCTTCTAGGAGGCAGTCATCAAACACCACAAGTGAGTATTGGTTTGCAGTCATCGATAGAAATGAGATCTTCAACAGGACGAATAGAAAAACGCTATTTGTCTTCTAAGGTTTTTTTTTTCTAATCTACTGTGATTGTTCACGCAGT